>NC_082714.1:78960132-79110132 GCF_030144855.1 Hypanus sabinus | reverse complement strand
AGTGCACGTTGTGGAGGGAGTTGGAGTGGAGGTGAGTTGTGGAGTGTCGAGGGGTTCAGTGACTGTACGTTGTGGAGTGAGTTGGAGTGGAGGTGAGTTGTGGAGTGTCGGGGTTCAGTGAGTGCACGTTGTGGAGGGAGTTGGAGTGGAGGTGAGTTGTGGAGTGTCGGGGTTCAGTGACTGTACGTTGTGGAGTGAGTTGGAGTGGAGGTGAGTTGTGGAGTGTCGGGGTTCAGTGAGTGCACGTTGTGGAGGGAGTTGGAGTGGAGGTGAGTTGTGGAGTGTCGGGGTTCAGTGAGTACACGTTGTGGAGGGAGTTGGAGTGGAGGTGAGTTGTGGAGTGTCGAGGGGTTCAGTGAGTGTACGTTGTGGAGGGAGTTGGAGTGGAGGTGAGTTGTGGAGTGTCGAGGGGTTCAGTGAGTGTACGTTGTGGAGGGAGTTGGAGTGGAGGTGAGTTGTGGAGTGTCGAGGGGTTCAGTGAGTGCACGTTGTGGAGGGAGTTGGAGTGGAGGTGAGTTGTGGAGTGTCGGGGTTCAGTGAGTGCACGTTGTGGAGTGAGTTGGAGTGGAGGTGAGTTGTGGAGTGTCGGGGTTCAGTGAGTGCACGTTGTGGAGGGAGTTGGAGTGGAGGTGAGTTGTGGAGTGTCGAGGGGTTCAGTGACTGTACGTTGTGGAGTGAGTTGGAGTGGAGGTGAGTTGTGGAGTGTCGGGGTTCAGTGAGTGCACGTTGTGGAGGGAGTTGGAGTGGAGGTGAGTTGTGGAGTGTCGGGGTTCAGTGAGTGCACGTTGTGGAGGGAGTTGGAGTGGAGGTGAGTTGTGGAGTGTCGGGGTTCAGTGAGTGCACGTTGTGGAGTGAGTTGGAGTGGAGGTGAGTTGTGGAGTGTCGAGGGGTTGAGTGAGTGCACGTTGTGGAGGGAGTTGGAGTGGAGGTGAGTTGTGGAGTGTCGGGGTTCAGTGAGTGCACGTTGTGGAGGGAGTTGGAGTGGAGGTGAGTTGTGGAGTGTCGGGGTTCAGTGAGTACACGTTGTGGAGGGAGTTGGAGTGGAGGTGAGTTGTGGAGTGTCGAGGGGTTCAGTGAGTGTACGTTGTGGAGGGAGTTGGAGTGGAGGTGAGTTGTGGAGTGTCGAGGGGTTCAGTGAGTGTACGTTGTGGAGGGAGTTGGAGTGGAGGTGAGTTGTGGAGTGTCGAGGGGTTCAGTGAGTGCACGTTGTGGAGGGAGTTGGAGTGGAGGTGAGTTGTGGAGTGTCGGGGTTCAGTGAGTGCACGTTGTGGAGGGAGTTGGAGTGGAGGTGAGTTGTGGAGTGTCGGGGTTCAGTGAGTGCACGTTGCGGAGGGAGTTGGAGTGGAGGTGAGTTGTGGAGTGTCGAGGGGTTCAGTGAGTGTACGTTGTGGAGGGAGTTGGAGTGGAGGTGAGTTGTGGAGTGTCGAGGGGTTCAGTGAGTGTACGTTGTGGAGTGAGTTGGAGTGGAGGTGAGTTGTGGAGTGTCGGGGTTCAGTGAGTACACGTAGTGGAGGGAGTTGGAGTGGAGGTGAGTTGTGGAGTGTCGGGGTTCAGTGAGTGCACGTTGTGGAGTGAGTTGGAGTGGAGGTGAGTTGTGGAGTGTCGGGGTTCAGTGAGTGTACGTTGTGGAGGGAGTTGGAGTGGAGGTGAGTTGTGGAGTGTCGGGGTTCAGTGAGTGTACGTTGTGGAGGGAGTTGGAGTGGAGGTGAGTTGTGGAGTGTCGGGGTTCAGTGAGTGTACGTTGTGGAGTGAGTTGGAGTGGAGGTGAGTTGTGGAGTGTCGGGGTTCAGTGAGTGCACGTGGTGGAGTGAGTTGGAGTGGAGGTGAGTTGTGGAGTGTCGGGGTTCAGTGAGTGTACGTTGTGGAGGGAGTTGGAGTGGAGGTGAGTTGTGGAGTGTCGGGGTTCAGTGAGTGCACGTTGTGGAGGGAGTTGGAGTGGAGGTGAGTTGTGGAGTGTCGAGGGGTTGAGTGAGTGCACGTTGTGGAGGGAGTTGGAGTGGAGGTGAGTTGTGGAGTGTCGGGGTTCAGTGAGTGCACGTTGTGGAGGGAGTTGGAGTGGAGGTGAGTTGTGGAGTGTCGGGGTTCAGTGAGTGTACGTTGCGGAGGGAGTTGGAGTGGAGGTGAGTTGTGGAGTGTCGAGGGGTTCAGTGAGTGCACGTTGTGGAGGGAGTTGGAGTGGAGGTGAGTTGTGGAGGTTCGAGGGGTTCAGTGAGTACACGTTGTGGAGGGAGTTGGAGTGGAGGTGAGTTGTGGAGTGTCGGGGTTCAGTGAGTGCACGTTGTGGAGTGAGTTGGAGTGGAGGTGAGTTGTGGAGTGTCGGGGTTCAGTGAGTACACGTTGTGGAGGGAGTTGGAGTGGAGGTGAGTTGTGGAGTGTCGAGGGGTTCAGTGAGTGCACGTTGTGGAGGGAGTTGGAGTGGAGGTGAGTTGTGGAGTGTCGAGGTTCAGTGAGTGCACGTTGTGGAGGGAGTTGGAGTGGAGGTGAGTTGTGGAGTGTCGAGGGGTTCAGTGACTGTACGTTGTGGAGTGAGTTGGAGTGGAGGTGAGTTGTGGAGTGTCGAGGTTCAGTGAGTGTACGTTGTGGAGGGAGTTGGCGTGGAGGTGAGTTGTGGAGTGTCGAGGGGTTCAGTGAGTGCACGTTGTGGAGGGAGTTGGAGTGGAGGTGAGTTGTGGAGTGTCGGGGTTCAGTGAGTGCACGTTGTGGAGGGAGTTGGAGTGGAGGTGAGTTGTGGAGTGTCGGGGTTCAGTGAGTGTACGTTGTGGAGTGAGTTGGAGTGGAGGTGAGTTGTGGAGTGTCGGGGTTCAGTGAGTGTACGTTGTGGAGTGAGTTGGAGTGGAGGTGAGTTGTGGAGTGTCGGGGTTCAGTGAGTGTACGTTGTGGAGTGAGTTGGAGTGGAGGTGAGTTGTGGAGTGTCGGGGTTCAGTGAGTGTACGTTGTGGAGTGAGTTGGAGTGGAGGTGAGTTGTGGAGTGTCGAGGGGTTCAGTGAGTGCACGTTGTGGAGGGAGTTGGAGTGGAGGTGAGTTGTGGAGTGTGGAGGGGTTCAGTGAGTGTACGTTGTGGAGTGAGTTGGAGTGGAGGTGAGTTGTGGAGTGTCGAGGGGTTCAGTGAGTGCACGTTGTGGAGTGAGTTGGAGTGGAGGTGAGTTGTGGAGTGTCGAGGGGTTCAGTGAGTGTACGTTGTGGAGTGAGTTGGAGTGGAGGTGAGTTGTGGAGTGTCGGGGTTCACTGAGTGCACGTTGTGGAGTGAGTTGGAGTGGAGGTGAGTTGTGGAGTGTCGAGGTTCACTGAGTGCACGTTGTGTAGGGAGTTGGAGTGGAGGTGAGTTGTGGAGTGTCGGGGTTCAGTGAGTAGACGTTGTGGAGGGAGTTGGCGTGGAGGTGAGTTGTGGAGTGTCGAGGGGTTCAGTGAGTGCACGTTGTGGAGGGAGTTGGAGTGGAGGTGAGTTGTGGAGTGTCGGGGTTCAGTGAGTGCACGTTGTGGAGGGAGTTGGAGTGGAGGTGAGTTGTGGAGTGTCGGGGTTCAGTGAGTGCACGTTGTGGAGGGAGTTGGAGTGGAGGTGAGTTGTGGAGTGTCGGGGTTCAGTGAGTGCACGTTGTGGAGTGAGTTGGAGTGGAGGTGAGTTGTGGAGTGTCGAGGGGTTCAGTGAGTGCACGTTGTGGAGGGAGTTGGAGTGGAGGTGAGTTGTGGAGTGTCGGGGTTCAGTGAGTGCACGTTGTGGAGGGAGTTGGAGTGGAGGTGAGTTGTGGAGTGTCGGGGTTCAGTGAGTGCACGTTGTGGAGGGAGTTGGAGTGGAGGTGAGTTGTGGAGTGTCGGGGTTCAGTGAGTGCACGTTGTGGAGGGAGTTGGAGTGGAGGTGAGTTGTGGAGTGTCGAGGGGTTCAGTGAGTACACGTTGTGGAGGGAGTTGGAGTGGAGGTGAGTTGTGGAGTGTCGAGGGGTTCAGTGAGTGCACGTTGTGGAGGGAGTTGGAGTGGAGGTGAGTTGTGGAGGTTCGAGGGGTTCAGTGAGTGCACGTTGTGGAGGGAGTTGGAGTGGAGGTGAGTTGTGGAGTGTCGGGGTTCAGTGAGTGCACGTTGTGGAGGGAGTTGGAGTGGAGGTGAGTTGTGGAGTGTCGGGGTTCAGTGAGTGCACGTTGTGGAGGGAGTTGGAGTGGAGGTGAGTTGTGGAGTGTCGAGGGGTTCAGTGAGTACACGTTGTGGAGGGAGTTTGAGTGGAGGTGAGTTGTGGAGTGTCGAGGGGTTCAGTGAGTACACGTTGTGGAGGGAGTTGGAGTGGAGGTGAGTTGTGGAGTGTCGAGGGGTTCAGTGAGTGCACGTTGTGGAGTGAGTTGGAGTGGAGGTGAGTTGTGGAGTGTCGGGGTTCAGTGAGTGTACGTTGTGGAGGGAGTTGGAGTGGAGGTGAGTTGTGGAGTGTCGGGGTTCAGTGAGTGTACGTTGTGGAGGGAGTTGGAGTGGAGGTGAGTTGTGGAGTGTCGGGGTTCAGTGAGTGCACGTTGTGGAGGGAGTTGGAGTGGAGGTGAGTTGTGGAGTGTCGAGGGGTTCAGTGAGTACACGTTGTGGAGGGAGTTTGAGTGGAGGTGAGTTGTGGAGTGTTGAGGGGTTCAGTGAGTACACGTTGTAGAGGGAGTTTGAGTGGAGGTGAGTTGTGGAGTGTGGAGGGGTTCAGTGAGTGCACGTTGTGGAGGGAGTTGGAGTGGAGGTGAGTTGTGGAGTGTCGAGGGGTTCAGTGAGTACACGTTGTGGAGGGAGTTGGAGTGGAGGTGAGTTGTGGAGTGTCGAGGGGTTCAGTGAGTACACGTTGTGGAGGGAGTTGGAGTGGAGGTGAGTTGTGGAGTGTCGAGGGGTTCAGTGAGTACACGTTGTGGAGGGAGTTGGAGTGGAGGTGAGTTGTGGAGTGTCGAGGGGTTCAGTGAGTGCACGTTGTGGAGTGAGTTGGAGTGGAGGTGAGTTGTGGAGTGTCGGGGTTCAGTGAGTGTACGTTGTGGAGGGAGTTGGAGTGGAGGTGAGTTGTGGAGTGTCGGGGTTCAGTGAGTGCACGTTGTGGAGGGAGTTGGAGTGGAGGTGAGTTGTGGAGTGTCGAGTGGTTGAGTGAGTGCACGTTGTGGAGTGAGTTGGAGTGGAGGTGAGTTGTGGAGTGTCGAGGTTCAGTGAGTGCACGTTGTGGAGGGAGTTGGAGTGGAGGTGAGTTGTGGAGTGTCGGGGTTCAGTGAGTGCACGTTGTAGAGGGAGTTGGAGTGGAGGTGAGTTGTGGAGTGTCGAGGGGTTCAGTGAGTGCACGTTGTGGAGTGAGTTGGAGTGGAGGTGAGTTGTGGAGTGTCGGGGTTCAGTGAGTGCACGTTGTGGAGTGAGTTGGAGTGGAGGTGAGTTGTGGAGTGTCGGGGTTCAGTGAGTGCACGTTGTGGAGGGAGTTGGAGTGGAGGTGAGTTGTGGAGTGTCGGGGTTCAGTGAGTGCACGTTGTGGAGTGAGTTGGAGTGGAGGTGAGTTGTGGAGTGTCGGGGTTCAGTGAGTGCACGTTGTGGAGGGATTTGGAGTGGAGGTGAGTTGTGGAGTGTCGAGGGGTTCAGTGAGTGTACGTTGTGGAGTGAGTTGGAGTGGAGGTGAGTTGTGGAGTGTCGAGTGGTTGAGTGAGTGCACGTTGTGGAGTGAGTTGGAGTGGAGGTGAGTTGTGGAGTGTCGGGGTTCAGTGAGTGCACGTTGTGGAGGGAGTTTGAGTGGAGGTGAGTTGTGGAGTGTCGGGGTTCAGTGAGTGCACGTTGTGGAGTGAGTTGGAGTGGAGGTGAGTTGTGGAGTGTCGAGGGGTTGAGTGAGTGCACGTTGTGGAGGGAGTTGGAGTGGAGGTGAGTTGTGGAGTGTCGAGGGGTTGAGTGAGTGCACGTTGTGGAGGGAGTTGGAGTGGAGGTGAGTTGTGGAGTGTCGGGGTTCAGTGAGTGCACGTTGTGGAGGGAGTTGGAGTGGAGGTGAGTTGTGGAGTGTCGGGGGGTTCAGTGAGTGTACGTTGTGGAGGGAGTTGGAGTGGAGGTGAGTTGTGGAGTGTCGAGGGGTTCAGTGAGTGCACGTTGTGGAGGGAGTTGGAGTGGAGGTGAGTTGCGGAGTGTCGAGGGGTTGAGTGAGTGTACGTTGTGGAGTGAGTTGGAGTGGAGGTGAGTTGTGGAGTGTCGAGGGGTTCAGTGAGTGTACGTTGTTGAGTGAGTTGGAGTGGAGGTGAGTTGTGGAGTGTCGGGGTTCAGTGAGTGTACGTTGTTGAGTGAGTTGGAGTGGAGGTGAGTTGTGGAGTGTCGGGGTTCAGTGAGTGTACGTTGTGGAGTGAGTTGGAGTGGAGGTGAGTTGTGGAGTGTCGGGGTTCAGTGAGTGCACGTTGTGGAGGGAGTTGGAGTGGAGGTGAGTTGTGGAGTGTCGAGGGGTTCAGTGAGTGTACGTTGTGGAGTGAGTTGGAGTGGAGGTGAGTTGTGGAGTGTCGGGGTTCAGTGAGTGTACGTTGTGGAGTGAGTTGGAGTGGAGGTGAGTTGTGGAGTGTCGGGGTTCAGTGACTGTACGTTGTGGAGGGAGTTGGAGTGGAGGTGAGTTGTGGAGTATCGAGGGGTTCAGTGAGTGTACGTTGTTGAGTGAGTTGGAGTGGAGGTGAGTTGTGGAGTGTCGGGGTTCAGTGAGTGCACGTTGTGGAGGGAGTTGGAGTGGAGGTGAGTTGTGGAGTGTCGGGGTTCAGTGAGTGCACGTTGTGGAGTGAGTTGGAGTGGAGGTGAGTTGTGGAGTGTCGGGGTTCAGTGAGTGCACGTTGTGGAGGGAGTTGGAGTGGAGGTGAGTTGTGGAGTGTCGGGGTTCAGTGAGTGCACGTTGTGGAGTGAGTTGGAGTGGAGGTGAGTTGTGGAGTGTCGGGGTTCAGTGAGTGCACGTTGTGGAGGGAGTTGGAGTGGAGGTGAGTTGTGGAGTGTCGAGGGGTTCAGTGAGTACACGTTGTGGAGGGAGTTGGAGTGGAGGTGAGTTGTGGAGTGTCGAGGGGTTCAGTGAGTGCACATTGTGGAGTGAGTTGGAGTGGAGGTGAGTTGTGGAGTGTCGGGGTTCAGTGAGTGTACGTTGTGGAGGGAGTTGGAGTGGAGGTGAGTTGTGGAGTGTCGGGGTTCAGTGAGTGTACGTTGTGGAGGGAGTTGGAGTGGAGGTGAGTTGTGGAGTGTCGAGTGGTTCAGTGAGTGCACGTTGTGGAGGGAGTTGGAGTGGAGGTGAGTTGTGGAGTGTCGAGGGGTTTTGTGAGTAGACGTTGTGGAGGGAGTTGGAGTGGAGGTGAGTTGTGGAGTGTCGGGGTTCAGTGAGTGCACGTTGTGGAGGGAGTTGGAGTGGAGGTGAGTTGTGGAGTGTCGGGGTTCAGTGAGTGCACGTTGTGGAGTGAGTTGGAGTGGAGGTGAGTTGTGGAGGTTCGAGGGGTTCAGTGAGTGCACGTTGTGGAGGGAGTTGGAGTGGAGGTGAGTTGTGGAGTGTCGAGTGGTTGAGTGAGTGCACGTTGTGGAGTGAGTTGGAGTGGAGGTGAGTTGTGGAGTGTCGAGGTTCAGTGAGTGCACGTTGTGGAGGGAGTTGGAGTGGAGGTGAGTTGTGGAGTGTCGGGGTTCAGTGAGTGCACGTTGTAGAGGGAGTTGGAGTGGAGGTGAGTTGTGGAGTGTCGAGGGGTTCAGTGAGTGCACGTTGTGGAGGGAGTTGGAGTGGAGGTGAGTTGTGGAGTGTCGGGGTTCAGTGAGTGCACGTTGTGGAGTGAGTTGGAGTGGAGGTGAGTTGTGGAGTGTCGGGGTTCAGTGAGTGCACGTTGTGGAGGGAGTTGGAGTGGAGGTGAGTTGTGGAGTGTCGAGGGGTTCAGTGACTGTACGTTGTGGAGTGAGTTGGAGTGGAGGTGAGTTGTGGAGTGTCGGGGTTCAGTGAGTGCATGTTGTGGAGTGAGTTGGAGTGGAGGTGAGTTGTGGAGTGTCGGGGTTCAGTGAGTGCACGTTGTGGAGGGAGTTGGAGTGGAGGTGAGTTGTGGAGTGTCGAGGGGTTCAGTGAGTGCACGTTGTGGAGGGAGTTGGAGTGGAGGTGAGTTGTGGAGTGTCGGGGTTCAGTGAGTGCACGTTGTGGAGTGAGTTGGAGTGGAGGTGAGTTGTGGAGTGTCGAGGGGTTGAGTGAGTGCACGTTGTGGAGGGAGTTGGAGTGGAGGTGAGTTGTGGAGTGTCGAGGGGTTGAGTGAGTGCACGTTGTGGAGGGAGTTGGAGTGGAGGTGAGTTGTGGAGTGTCGGGGTTCAGTGAGTACACGTTGTGGAGGGAGTTGGAGTGGAGGTGAGTTGTGGAGTGTCGGGGGGTTCAGTGAGTGTACGTTGTGGAGGGAGTTGGAGTGGAGGTGAGTTGTGGAGTGTCGAGGGGTTCAGTGAGTGCACGTTGTGGAGGGAGTTGGAGTGGAGGTGAGTTGTGGAGTGTCGAGGGGTTGAGTGAGTGTACGTTGTGGAGTGAGTTGGAGTGGAGGTGAGTTGTGGAGTGTCGGGGGGTTCAGTGAGTGCACGTTGTGGAGGGAGTTTGAGTGGAGGTGAGTTGTGGAGTGTCGGGGTTCAGTGACTGTACGTTGTGGAGGGAGTTGGAGTGGAGGTGAGTTGTGGAGTGTCGGGGTTCAGTGAGTGCACGTTGTGGAGGGAGTTGGAGTGGAGGTGAGTTGTGGAGTGTCGGGGTTCAGTGACTGTACGTTGTGGAGGGAGTTGGAGTGGAGGTGAGTTGTGGAGTGTCGAGGGGTTCTGTGAGTACACGTTGTGGAGGGAGTTGGAGTGGAGGTGAGTTGTGGAGTGTCGGCGTTCAGTGAGTCCACGTTGTGGAGTGAGTTGGAGTGGAGGTGAGTTGTGGAGTGTCGAGGGGTTCAGTGAGTGTACGTTGTGGAGGGAGTTGGAGTGGAGGTGAGTTGTGGAGTGTCGGGGTTCAGTGAGTGTACGTTGTGGAGTGAGTTGGAGTGGAGGTGAGTTGTGGAGTGTCGGGGTTCAGTGAGTGCACGTTGTGGAGTGAGTTGGAGTGGAGGTGAGTTGTGGAGTGTCGGGGTTCAGTGACTGTACGTTGTGGAGGGAGTTGGAGTGGAGGTGAGTTGTGGAGTATCGAGGGGTTCAGTGAGTGTACGTTGTTGAGTGAGTTGGAGTGGAGGTGAGTTGTGGAGTGTCGGGGTTCAGTGAGTGCACGTTGTGGAGGGAGTTGGAGTGGAGGTGAGTTGTGGAGTGTCGGGGTTCAGTGAGTGCACGTTGTGGAGGGAGTTGGAGTGGAGGTGAGTTGTGGAGTGTCGGGGTTCAGTGACTGTACGTTGTGGAGGGAGTTGGAGTGGAGGTGAGTTGTGGAGTGTCGGGGTTCAGTGAGTGCACGTTGTGGAGTGAGTTGGAGTGGAGGTGAGTTGTGGAGTGTTGAGGGGTTCAGTGAGTACACGTTGTGGAGGGAGTTGGAGTGGAGGTGAGTTGTGGAGTGTTGAGGGGTTCAGTGACTGTACGTTGTGGAGGGAGTTGGAGTGGAGGTGAGTTGTGGAGTGTCGGGGTTCAGTGAGTACACGTTGTGGAGTGAGTTGGAGTGGAGGTGAGTTGTGGAGTGTCGGGGTTCAGTGAGTGTACGTTGTGGAGGGAGTTGGAGTGGAGGTGAGTTGTGGAGTGTCGGGGTTCAGTGAGTGTACGTTGTGGAGGGAGTTGGAGTGGAGGTGAGTTGTGGAGTGTCGGGGTTCACTGAGTGCACGTTGTGGAGTGAGTTGGAGTGGAGGTGAGTTGTGGAGTGTCGGGGTTCAGTGAGTGCACGTTGTGGAGTGAGTTGGAGTGGAGGTGAGTTGTGGAGTGTCGGGGTTCAGTGAGTGCACGTTGTGGAGGGAGTTGGAGTGGAGGTGAGTTGTGGAGTGTCGGGGTTCAGTGACTGTACGTTGTGGAGGGAGTTGGAGTGGAGGTGAGTTGTGGAGTGTCGAGGGGTTCAGTGAGTGTACGTTGTTGAGTGAGTTGGAGTGGAGTGAGTTGTGGAGTGTCGGGGTTCAGTGAGTGCACGTTGTGGAGGGAGTTGGAGTGGAGGTGAGTTGTGGAGTGTCGGGGTTCAGTGAGTGCACGTTGTGGAGTGAGTTGGAGTGGAGGTGAGTTGTGGAGTGTCGGGGTTCAGTGAGTGCACGTTGTGGAGTGAGTTGGAGTGGAGGTGAGTTGTGGAGTGTCGGGGTTCAGTGAGTAGACGTTGTGGAGGGAGTTGGAGTGGAGGTGAGTTGTGGAGTGTCGAGGGGTTCAGTGAGTGCACGTTGTGGAGTGAGTTGGAGTGGAGGTGAGTTGTGGAGTGTCGAGGGGTTGAGTGAGTGCACGTTGTGGAGTGAGTTGGAGTGGAGGTGAGTTTTGGAGTGTCGGGGTTCAGTGAGTGCACGTTGTGGAGGGAGTTGGAGTGGAGGTGAGTTGTGGAGTGTCGGGGTTCAGTGAGTGCACGTTGTGGAGGGAGTTGGAGTGGAGGTGAGTTGTGGAGTGTCGGGGTTCAGTGAGTGCACGTTGTGGAGGGAGTTGGAGTGGAGGTGAGTTGTGGAGTGTCGGGGTTCAGTGAGTGCACGTTGTGGAGTGAGTTGGAGTGGAGGTGAGTTGTGGAGTGTCGGGGTTCAGTGATTGCACGTTGTGGAGTGAGTTGGAGTGGAGGTGAGTTGTGGAGTGTCGAGGGGTTCAGTGAGTGCACGTTGTGGAGGGAGTTGGAGTGGAGGTGAGTTGTGGAGTGTCGGGGTTCAGTGAGTGCACGTTGTGGAGTGAGTTGGAGTGGAGGTGAGTTGTGGAGTGTCGAGGGGTTCAGTGAGTGCACGTTGTGGAGTGAGTTGGAGTGGAGGTGAGTTGTGGAGTGTCGGGGTTCAGTGAGTGCACGTTGTGGAGTGAGTTGGAGTGGAGGTGAGTTGTGGAGTGTCGGGGTTCAGTGAGTGCACGTTGTGGAGTGAGTTGGAGTGGAGGTGAGTTGTGGAGTGTCGGGGTTCAGTGAGTGCACGTTGTGGAGGGAGTTGGAGTGGAGGTGAGTTGTGGAGTGTCGAGGGGTTCAGTGAGTGCACGTTGTGGAGGGAGTTGGAGTGGAGGTGAGTTGTGGAGTGTCGGGGTTCAGTGAGTGCACGTTGTGGAGGGAGTTGGAGTGGAGGTGAGTTGTGGAGTGTCGGGGTTCAGTGAGTGTACGTTGTGGAGGGAGTTGGAGTGGAGGTGAGTTGTGGAGTGTCGGGGTTCAGTGAGTGCACGTTGTGGAGGGAGTTGGAGTGGAGGTGAGTTGTGGAGTGTCGGGGTTCAGTGAGTGTACGTTGTGGAGGGAGTTGGAGTGGAGGTGAGTTGTGGAGTGTCGGGGTTCAGTGAGTGCACGTTGTGGAGGGAGTTGGAGTGGAGGTGAGTTGTGGAGTGTCGAGGTTCAGTGAGTGTACGTTGTGGAGTGAGTTGGAGTGGAGGTGAGTTGTGGAGTGTCGAGGGGTTCAGTGACTGTACGTTGTGGAGGGAGTTGGAGTGGAGGTGAGTTGTGGAGTGTCGAGGGGTTCAGTGAGTGTACGTTGTGGAGCGAGTTGGAGTGGAGGTGAGTTGTGGAGTGTCGGGGTTCAGTGAGTGCACGTTGTGGAGTGAGTTGGAGTGGAGGTGAGTTGTGGAGTGTGGAGGGGTTCAGTGAGTGCACGTTGTTGAGGGAGTTGGAGTGGAGGTGAGTTGTGGAGTGTCGGGGTTCAGTGAGTGTACGTTGTGGAGTGAGTTGGAGTGGAGGTGAGTTGTGGAGTGTCGGGGTTCAGTGAGTGTACGTTGTGGAGGGAGTTGGAGTGGAGGTGAGTTGTGGAGTGTCGAGGGGTTCAGTGAGTGCACGTTGTGGAGTGAGTTGGAGTGGAGGTGAGTTGTGGAGTGTCGGGGTTCAGTGAGTACACGTTGTTGAGGGAGTTGGAGTGGAGGTGAGTTGTGGAGTGTCGGGGTTCAGTGAGTGCACGTTGTGGAGGGAGTTGGAGTGGAGGTGAGTTGTGGAGTGTCGAGGGGTTCAGTGAGTACACGTTGTGGAGTGAGTTGGAGTGGAGGTGAGTTGTGGAGTGTCGGGGTTCAGTGAGTGCACGTTGTGGAGGGAGTTGGAGTGGAGGTGAGTTGTGGAGTGTCGGGGTTCAGTGAGTGCACGTTGTGGAGGGAGTTGGAGTGGAGGTGAGTTGTGGAGTGTCGGGGTTCAGTGAGTGCACGTTGTGGAGGGAGTTGGAGTGGAGGTGAGTTGTGGAGTGTCGGGGTTCAGTGAGTGCACGTTGTGGAGGGAGTTGGAGTGGAGGTGAGTTGTGGAGTGTCGGGGTTCAGTGAGTGCACGTTGTGGAGGGAGTTGGAGTGGAGGTGAGTTGTGGAGTGTCGGGGTTCAGTGAGTGCACGTTGTGGAGTGAGTTGGAGTGGAGGTGAGTTGTGGAGTGTCGAGGGGTTGAGTGAGTGCACGTTGTGGAGGGAGTTGGAGTGGAGGTGAGTTGTGGAGTGTCGGGGTTCAATGAGTGCACGTTGTGGAGGGAGTTGGAGTGGAGGTGAGTTGTGGAGTGTCGGGGTTCAGTGAGTACACGTTGTGGAGTGAGTTGGAGTGGAGGTGAGTTGTGGAGTGTCGAGGGGTTCAGTGATTGCACGTTGTGGAGTGTGTTGGAGTGGAGGTGAGTTGTGGAGTGTCGGGGGGTTCAGTGAGTGTACGTTGTGGAGGGAGTTGGAGTGGAGGTGAGTTGTGGAGTGTCGAGGTTCAGTGAGTGCACGTTGTGGAGGGAGTTGGAGTGGAGGTGAGTTGTGGAGTGTCGAGGGGTTCAGTGAGTGTACGTTGTTGAGTGAGTTGGAGTGGAGGTGAGTTGTGGAGTGTCGGGGTTCAGTGAGTGTACGTTGTGGAGGGAGTTTGAGTGGAGGTGAGTTGTGGAGTGTCGGGGTTCAGTGAGTGCACGTTGTGGAGTGAGTTGGAGTGGAGGTGAGTTGTGGAGTGTCGGGGTTCAGTGAGTGCACGTTGTGGAGGGAGTTGGAGTGGAGGTGAGTTGTGGAGTGTCGGGGTTCAGTGAGTGCACGTTGTGGAGTGAGTTGGAGTGGAGGTGAGTTGTGGAGTGTCGGGGTTCAGTGAGTGCACGTTGTGGAGGGAGTTGGAGTGGAGGTGAGTTGTGGAGTGTCGAGGGGTTGAGTGCACGTTGTGGAGTGAGTTGGAGTGGAGGTGAGTTGTGGAGTGTCGGGGTTCAGTGAGTGCACGTTGTGGAGGGAGTTGGAGTGGAGGTGAGTTGTGGAGTGTCGGGGTTCAGTGAGTGCACGTTGTGGAGTGAGTTGGAGTGGAGGTGAGTTGTGGAGTGTCGGGGTTCAGTGAGTGCACGTTGTGGAGTGAGTTGGAGTGGAGGTGAGTTGTGGAGTGTCGGGGTTCAGTGAGTGCACGTTGTGGAGGGAGTTGGAGTGGAGGTGAGTTGTGGAGTGTCGGGGTTCAGTGAGTGTACGTTGTGGAGGGAGTTGGAGTGGAGGTGAGTTGTGGAGTGTCGGGGTTCAGTGAGTGCACGTTGTGGAGTGAGTTGGAGTGGAGGTGAGTTGTGGAGTGTCGGGGTTCAGTGACTACGTTGTGGAGGGAGTTGGAGTGGAGGTGAGTTGTGGAGTATCGAGGGGTTCAGTGAGTGTACGTTGTTGAGTGAGTTGGAGTGGAGGTGAGTTGTGGAGTGTCGGGGTTCAGTGAGTGCACGTTGTGGAGGGAGTTGGAGTGGAGGTGAGTTGTGGAGTGTCGGGGTTCAGTGACTGTACGTTGTGGAGGGAGTTGGAGTGGAGGTGAGTTGTGGAGAGTCGGGGTTCAGTGAGTGCACGTTGTGGAGTGAGTTGGAGTGGAGGTGAGTTGTGGAGTGTCGGGGTTCAGTGAGTGCACGTTGTGGAGGGAGTTGGAGTGGAGGTGAGTTGTGGAGTGTCGGGGTTCAGTGAGTGCACGTTGTGGAGTGAGTTGGAGTGGAGGTGAGTTGTGGAGTGTCGGGGTTCAGTGAGTGTACGTTGTGGAGGGAGTTGGAGTGGAGGTGAGTTGTGGAGTGTCGGGGTTCAGTGAGTGCACGTTGTGGAGGGAGTTGGAGTGGAGGTGAGTTGTGGAGTGTCGGGGTTCAGTGAGTGCACGTTGTGGAGTGAGTTGGAGTGGAGGTGAGTTGTGGAGTGTCGGGGTTCAGTGAGTGCATGTTGTGGAGGGAGTTGGAGTGGAGGTGAGTTGTGGAGTGTCGGGGTTCAGTGACTGTACGTTGTGGAGGGAGTTGGAGTGGAGGTGAGTTGTGGAGTGTCGAGGGGTTCAGTGAGTGTACGTTGTTGAGTGAGTTGGAGTGGAGTGAGTTGTGGAGTGTCGGGGTTCAGTGAGTGCACGTTGTGGAGGGAGTTGGAGTGGAGGTGAGTTGTGGAGTGTCGGGGTTCAGTGAGTGCACGTTGTGGAGTGAGTTGGAGTGGAGGTGAGTTGTGGAGTGTCGGGGTTCAGTGACTGTACGTTGTGGAGTGAGTTGGAGTGGAGGTGAGTTGTGGAGTGTCGGGGTTCAGTGAGTGCACGTTGTGGAGGGAGTTGGAGTGGAGGTGAGTTGTGGAGTGTCGGGGTTCAGTGAGTGTACGTTGTGGAGTGAGTTGGAGTGGAGGTGAGTTGTGGAGTGTCGAGGGGTTGAGTGAGTGCACGTTGTGGAGTGAGTTGGAGTGGAGGTGAGTTGTGGAGTGTCGGGGTTCAGTGAGTGCACGTTGTGGAGTGAGTTGGAGTGGAGGTGAGTTGTGGAGTGTCGGGGTTCAGTGAGTAGACGTTGTGGAGGGAGTTGGAGTGGAGGTGAGTTGTGGAGTGTCGAGGGGTTCAGTGAGTGCACGTTGTGGAGTGAGTTGGAGTGGAGGTGAGTTGTGGAGTGTCGAGGGGTTGAGTGAGTGTACGTTGTGGAGTGAGTTGGAGTGGAGGTGAGTTGTGGAGTGTCGAGGGGTTCAGTGAGTGCACGTTGTGGAGTGAGTTGGAGTGGAGGTGAGTTGTGGAGTGTCGAGGGGTTGAGTGAGTGTACGTTGTGGAGTGAGTTGGAGTGGAGGTGAGTTGTGGAGTGTCGAGGGGTTCAGTGAGTGCACGTTGTGGAGTGAGTTGGAGTGGAGGTGAGTTGTGGAGTGTTGAGGGGTTCAGTGAGTGCACGTTGTGGAGTGAGTTGGAGTGGAAGTGAGTTGTGGAGTCTCGAGGGGTTCAGTGAGGCAGGCTGTGGAGTGAGTTGGAGTGGAAGTGAGTTGTGGAGTGTCGAGGGGTTCAGAGAGTGTACGTTGTGGAGGGAGTTGGAGTGGAGGTGAGTTGTGGAGTGTCGGGGTTCAGTGAGTGCACGTTGTGGAGTGAGTTGGAGTGGAAGTGAGTTGTGGAGTCTCGAGGGGTTCCGTGAGGCAGGCTGTGGAGGGAGTTTGAGTGGAGGTGAGTGATGTTGCCTGCTCTTGGTCAGGGAGTAATTGTTCCTGGTGTGGGACCTCTGGAACCCTTCTTACTCCACAGCCTGTGCTCCTGTGTGTCCGTGACAATGCACCTGACCTTGACTTTAAGGAGAACGTGTGGGTACATGAGAATGAGTGTCTGACATTCCTTGCCTCTCCCGCAGGTTACGGTACGTACCCGGGTCGTCGACGTGGCGCTGCCCACACTCAGACCATCACCATGCCCTGCCCGAGCTGCCAGCGGGACGTGGACCTGGGGGAGCGCGGGCTTGCTGATCTCTTCCGCAACCTGACGTTGGAGCGCATCGTGGAGCGCTACAAGCACTCGGCTGATCTGGGAGCGGCCGTGCCTTGCCAGGCCTGCAAGCCCCCCGCCCAGGAAGCCGCCAAGGGCTGCACCGACTGCCGTCTCAACTACTGCAAGGAGTGCTTCAAGCTCTATCACCCCTGGGGCACTCCCAAGGCCCAGCACGAGTCCATTGGGCCTACCCTCAGCTTCAGACCCAAGGTGAGTCCTGCTCCCCTTCTGGTCGAGGGGGGAGGGAGGAAGCCAGAGGGAGGGGAATCCAGACTGACAGCACTCTGCTGGGGAACTTACAACTAATGGCTGGGTTAGGCCGTTCAGCCCATCGAGTCTACTCTGCCATTTGATCACACGTGATGTACTTTCCTTCACAACTCCATTCGATGCCCTGACCTATCAACCTCCGCTTTAAATGCACCCATGACTTAGCCTTGTGACTGTATGTAGCAATGGTGTCCACAGATTCTCCACCCTCTAGCTAAAGAAATTCCTCCTCATCTCTGTTCTAACGGGATGTCCTGCTATTCTGCGCCTGTGCTGTCTGATGGTGGACTCCACCACCACAGGAAACATCCTATCCACATCTATTCTATCTCGGCCCTTCAATATGAAACAGGTTTCAATGAGTTTCCCCCTTTCATTCCTCTAAACTCCAAGTACAGACCCAGAGCTATCAAACGCCCCTCGTACATTAACAGTTTCATTCCCGTGATCATTCTCATAAACCTCTGGACCCTCTCTTATAGACAAGGGGCCTAAAACTGCTCGCAGTGCTCCAAATGTGGTCTGATCAATGACTTCGAAAGCCTCAGTGTTTCATCCTTGCTCCTCTATTGTTGCATTTGCCTTCCTCACTACCGACTCCACCTGCAATTTTACCCTTGGGGAAGTCTGCACGGAGACCCTGAGCCATCAAACGCTCTTCATATGATAACACTTTGTATCCTGGAATTATTTTCATGGTTCTTCCCTAATGTCAGCACATCCTTTCTTAAATAAGAGGCCCAAAACTGCTCACAATCACAATACTCCAAGTGAGTCCTCACTGGTGCCTTATAAAGCCTCAGCATCGCACCTCTGATTTCACATTCCAGCCCTCTCCAAATGAATGCAGTCGCCTTCCTCATCACTAACTCAGCCTGAAAATTAACCTTTAGGGAATCCTGCACCTTGGGTTTTTGATTTTTCTCTCCATTTGGAAAACAGTCTACTTTTTAAAATTTCTTCTACCAAACTGCATGAGCATAAACTTGCCGACACTGTATTCCATCTGCCACTTCTTTGCATATTCTTCTAACCTATGCCTCTATACTTCCTCAAAACCACCTGCCCTCTACCTATCTCTGTATTGTTTACAAACTTAGTTACAAAGCCATCAACTCCATCATCAAAATCATTGACATAAAAAGATGCGGTCCCAACACCACTCGTCACCAGCAGCCAACCAGAAAAGGCTCCTTTGCCTCCTCAATGCTCTATCCATGCCGGAATCTTTCCTGTAATACCATGGGCTCTTAACTTGTTAGGCAGCCTCGTGTGGCAAATCCAAGTACACAGCATCCACCAATTCTCCTTTGTCAATCCTTGTTATTTCTGCAAAGAATTCCAACAGGTTTGTCAAATAAGATTATCCCTTGAGAAACCATGCTGACTTCGGCCTATTTCATCATCTGCCTCCAAGTATATCAAAGCCACATCCTCAACAATATCTTCCTAAACAATGAGGTTGGGGTATATGGCCGATAACTTCCTTCTGTCTCTTCCTCCTTGAAGAGCGGAGTGACATTTGCAGTTTTCCAGCTCTCTGGAACCATGTCAGAATCCATTGATTCTTGAAAGATCATTACTAATGCCTCCATAATCTCTTCAGTTACCTATTTCAGAATGCTGGGGAGTAAGCCATCTGGTCCAGGTGATCTATCTGCCTTCAGACCTTTGTTTCCCAGTAATGGCAACTTCGCTCACTTCTGCCCCCCGACACTCTCAAACTTCCCCCATTCTGCTAGTGTCTTCAACAATGAAGACTGATGCAAAATACTTACTTAGTTCGTTTGCCATTTCCTTGACCCCCATTGCTATCTCTCCAGCATTATTTTCCAGCAGTCTGATATCTACCCCTTACCTTACTTTTGCACTTTATTTGTCTGAAGAAACTCGTGGTATAATTCTGGCTCAATGGGCCAGAAGAGTCTGTTTCCGTGCTGTAAATATCTACATAAATGGATACCATTTGCCTTTTTGATACTCTGTTGGATCTGCTAACCAACCTTTTGTGATTCATGCACAAGTCCCTTTGCATAACAGCCTGCACCCTTGGAAAAAACTGATCTGGGAATGGGAGCTCAGATCTGAGTCCAGGAACCGAGGGAGGGGATGTTGGGGGTTGCTGAGTTCCTTGTACTAACGGATTGCAGGTGTTCTGCTGCAGGTCCTGATGTGCCCCGAACATGAGATGGAGAAGGTCAGCCTGTACTGCAAGACGTGCCAACGCCTCATATGCCAGCTGTGTAAGCTAAGACGGGTCCACACCACGCACAAGATCACCCCCGTGGCCAGTGCCTACCAGGCACTGAAGGTAGGTGCCCTCCAATCCAACGTGGTATTATCATGGGTGCACATTTATACCCCAGGGTAGAAATGCCCTGGGGGCGGCACGGTCTCACAGTGGTTAACGTAACATTTATCACCAGTTCAATTCCACCGCTGTCCGGAAGTTCAAGTTAATTTTCATTCAACCATTTACACGTATACTGCCAAACAAAACTATATCCCTTCTGACCAAGGTGCACAATACAGTACATCTAACTCACACACAACGTATAAAGCAATATTACCACAAATAATAACACATATCCCAGAAGACTGATACTTGGTTCAACAGTAAACAGTGAGACGTTACTGGTGATGAGATCTGGGTGGTGGCAGGGAGTTTGTATGTTCTCCCTGTGACCGGGTGCTGTGGTCCCCCCCTGCCCCACCCCTGGGTGCTCTGGTTTCTCCCCATATGCCAAAGCCATACAGGCGAGTTGGGTGCGGTTGGACACTGTGGGCTGATTGGGCCGGAAGGGTCCGTTAACTCTGCTGTATCTCTAAATAAATAAATAAAAACAGCTTTTTCTCAGCAGCACAGTCCGTTACAAACAATGCTGACTAATGTGAAGTCCAGCAGTACCTGTGCAAGCTGCCCCTGGAGTATCATCATTGGTCCTCCTGCTGTGGGAGAGGTGCATCGCTGGGAAGTGTGTAGAGGAGATTAACGAGGATGTTACTGGGACTTCCAAGACGTTGGGCCGTCGGGGACCTCATTCCTGGGAGTGCAGGAGCATAGATAGGGTGAATGTCAGTGGTTTTTCCTACAACATGGGGGAATAAAGACCCAGAGGGGAACCTGAGGGGCAACTTCTTCACCCAGAGGGTGGTCAGTCTATGGAACGAGCTGCCAGAGGAAGTATTTAAGGCAGGTACATTAACAACATTTAAAAGGTACTTGGACAGCAAAAACTTAAAAATGCAGACCGAATGCAAGCAGATGGGACTAGTCTAGATGGGGATCTCGGTTAGCATGGATGCATTGGGCCAAAGGGCCTGTTTCCTTGCTGTATGACTCGATGGCAGGGGTCTATATTGAGAGCAAGAAATACAGTCCAAGGTGCTGCTTGGGTTTTTCAAGTTGGTTCAAGACCTGATGGCTGTGGGGAGGAAGCTGTTGTTGAAGATTGAGATGTGAGCCTTGAGACTCCCGGACCTCCTGCCTGATTGCAAGGAGAGGGCTCGGCTCGGATGAGGATTCCTGACGGTAGAACACTGGAACAGGCGCCTTGGCCTGCGACCTAGTGCTGAAGAAATTGAGATAATGATGCATAATTCCATCTGCCTGCACGTGGCCTCCTCCATTGTTTGTACATTCATCTGCCTGACTTCAAGATCCCCTTCCATACCGGCCTCCCCACCACCCCCACCACCCCTTCCATACCGGCCTCCCCACCACCCCTTCCATACCGGCCTCCCCCACCACCCCTTCCATATCGGCCTCCCCCACCACCCCTTCCATACCGGCCTCCCCACCGCCCCCACCACCCCTTCCATACCGGCCTCCCCACCACCCCTTCCATACCGGCCTCCCCCACCACCCCTTCCATACCGGCCTCCCCACCACCCCTTCCATACCGGCCTCCCCACCACCCCTTCCATACCGGCCTCCCCACCACCCCCACCACCCCTTCCATACCGGCCTCCCCACCACCCCTTCCATACCGGCCTCCCCACCACCCCTTCCATACCAGCCTCCCCCACCACCCCTTCCATACCGGCCTCCCCCACCACCCCCACCACCCTTTCCATACCGGCCTCCCCACCACCCCTTCCATACCGGCCTCCCCCACCACCCCCACCACCCCTTCCATACCAGTCTCACCCACCACCCCTTCCATACTGGCCTCCCCACCACCCGTAACATACTGGCCTCCCCCACCACCCCCACCACCCCTTCCATACCGGCCTCCCCACCACACCCACCACCCCTTCCATACCGGCCTCCCCCACCACCTCTTCCATACCGGCCTCCCCCACCACCCCTTCCATACCGGCCTCCCCCACCACCCCCACCACCCCTTCCATACCGGCCTCCCCACCACCCCTTCCATACCGGCCTCCCCACCACCCCTTCCATACCAGCCTCCCCCACCACCCCTTCCATACCGGCCTCCCCCACCACCCCCACCACCCCTTCCATACCGGCCTCCCCCACCACCCCCACCACCCCTTCCATACCAGTCTCACCCACCACCCCTTCCATACTGGCCTCCCCACCACCCGTAACATACCGGCCTCCCCCACCACCCCCACCACCCCTTCCATACCGGCCTCCCCACCACACCCACCACCCCTTCCATACCGGCCTCCCCACCACCCCCACCACCCCTTCCATACCGGCCTCCCCCACCACCTCTTCCATACCGGCCTCCCCCACCACCCCTTCCATACCGGCCTCCCCCACCACCCCCACCACCCCTTCCATACCGGCCTCCCCACCACCCCCACCACCCCTTCCATATCGGCCTCCCCCACCACCTCTTCCATACCGGCCTCCCCCACCACCTCTTCCATACCGGCCTCCCCCACCACCCCTTCCATACCGGCCTCCCCACCACCCCTTCCATATCGGCCTCCCCCACCACCTCTTCCATACCGGCCTCCCCACCACCCCTTCCATACCGGCCTCCCCCACAACCCCCACCACCCCCACCACCCCTTCCATACCGGCCTCCCCCACCACCCCTTCCATATCGGCCTCCCCCACCACCCCTTCCATATCGGCCTCCCCCACCACCTCTTCCATACCGGCCTCCCCCACCACCCCTTCCATATCGGCCTCCCCCACCACCTCTTCCATACCGGCCTCCCCACCACCCCTTCCATACCGGCTTCCCCCACCACCCCTTCCATATCGGCCTCCCCACCACACCTTCCATACCGGCCTCCCCACCACCTCTTCCATTCCGGCCTCCCCACCACCCCCACCACCCCTTCCATATTGGCCTCCCCCACCACCCCTTCCATATTGGCCTCCCCCACCACCCCTTCCATACCGGCCTCCCCCACCACCCCTTCCATACCGGCCTCCCCCATCACCCCTTCCATACCGGACTCCCCCACCACCCCTTCCATATCGGCCTCCCCACCACCCCCACCACCCCTTCCATACCGGCCTCCCCACCACCCCCACCACCCCTTCCATATCGGCCTCCCCCACCACCCCTTCCATATCGGCCTCCCCCACCACCCCCACCACCCCTTCCATATCGGCCTCCCCCACCACCTCTTCCATACCGGCCTCCCCCACCACCCCTTCCATATCGGCCTCCCCCACCACCTCTTCCATATCGGCCTCCCCACCACACCTTCCATACCGGCCTCCCCACCACCTCTTCCATTCCGGCCTCCCCACCACCCCCACCACCCCTTCCATATTGGCCTCCCCCACCACCCCTTCCATACCGGCTTCCCCCACCACCCCTTCCATATCGGCCTCCCCACCACACCTTCCATACCGGCCTCCCCACCACCTCTTCCATTCCGGCCTCCCCACCACCCCCACCACCCCTTCCATATTGGCCTCCCCCACCACCCCTTCCATATTGGCCTCCCCCACCACCCCTTCCATACCGGCCTCCCCCACCACCCCTTCCATACCGGCCTCCCCCACCACCCCTTCCATACCGGACTCCCCCACCACCCCTTCCATATCGGCCTCCCCACCACCCCCACCACCCCTTCCATACCGGCCTCCCCACCACCCCCACCACCCCTTCCATACCGGCCTCCCCACCACCCCCACCACCCCTTCCATATCGACCTCCCCCACCACCCCTTCCATACCGGCCTCCCCCACCACCCCTTCCATACCGGCCTCCCCCACCACCTCTTCCATACCGGCCTCCCCACCACCCCCACCACCCCTTCCATACCGGCCTCCCCACCACCCCTTCCATACCGGCCTCCCCCACCACCCCCTCCACCCCTTCCATATCGGCCTCCCCCACCACCCCTTCCATACCGGCCTCACCCACCACCCCCACCACCCCTTCCATATCGGCCTCCCCCATCACCCCCACCACCCCTTCCATATCGGCCTCCCCCATCACCCCCACCACCCCTTCCATACCGGCCTCCCCCACCACCCCCACCACCTCTTCCATACCGGCCACTCCCACCACGCCTTCCATACCGGCCTCCCCCACCACCCCTTCCATACCGGCCTCCCCACCACCTCTTCCATACCGGCCACCCCCACCACACCTTCCATACCGGCCTCCCCCACCACCTCTTCCATACCGGCCTCCCCCACCACCCCTTCCATACCGGCCTCCCCCACCACCCCCACCACCCCTTCCATACCGGCCTCCCCCACCACCCCTTCCATACCGGCCTCCCCACCACCCCCACCACCCCTTCCATACCGGCCTCCCCACCACCCCCACCACCCCTTCCATATCAGCCTCCCCCACCACCCCCACCACCCCTTCCATATCGGCCTCCCCCACCACCCCTTCCATACCGGCCTCCCCAGCACCCCCACCACCCCTTCCATACCGGCCTCCCCACCACCCCCACCACCCCTTCCATACCGGCCTCCCCACCACCCCCACCACCCCTTCCATATCGGCCTCCCCCACCACCCCTTCCATACCGGCCTCCCCACCACCCCCACCACCCCTTCCATACCGGCCTCCCCACCACCCCCACCACCCCTTCCATACCGGCCTCCCCCACCACCTCTTCCATACCGGCCTCCCCCACCACCCCTTCCATACCGGCCTCCCCACCACCCCCACCACCCCTTCCATACCGGCCCCCCCCACCACCCCTTCCATACCGGCCTCCCCACCACCCCCACCACCCCTTCCATACCGGCCTCCCCCACCACCTCTTCCATACTGGCTTCCCCCACCACCCCTTCCATACCGGCCTCCCCCACCACCCCTTCCATACCGGCCTCCCCACCACCCCTTCCATACCGGCCTCCCCCACCACCCCTTCCATATCGGCCTCCCCACCACCTCTTCCATACCGGCCTCCCCACCACCCCTTCCATACCGGCCTCCCCACCACCCCTTCCATACCGGCCTCCCCACCACCCCTTCCATATCGGCCTCCCCACCACCTCTTCCATATCGGCCTCCCCCACCACCCCCACCACCCCTTCCATACCGGTCTCCCCCACCACCCCTTCCATACCGGCCTCCCCCACCACCTCTGGCAGCACATTCCCAGCACCCACCACCTGTCCTGCACCCTCTGCATCCTTCCTGTAATGGGGCAACCAGAACTCAGTGGAAAACTCCAAATGCGCCTGACCAGTTTTATAAAGCTGCAGTGTCACTACCGACTCTGAGCTCAACTCAGGTGGACATTGCCTTCTTGAGATGTTGTGCTCTGGTGGGGAGGGCTATAGCGTTTGGCTGCTGTGTTAGTCAAGTCTCTAGCCCAGCCCAGCCCTCACATTTCCCCCTCCCTCTCTGTGGTTGCCCGGGGAAGAGCAGTCTGTCTGTAGTACTCCACACAACAGTGATTTTCCCCTCCAGGTTATTGGAAGTTGTTGCAATTGCTTATTTTACCTTTTCTAGTGAGCCAGTGAGTTTAAAGGGAGCAGGATGTGGATCACTCCGGATCCTGGAGCACATTCCGGACTAATGAGAGGCGGGTGCCGTGATTTCCGAACTGTCAGATGCCAGATGGTTGGAATTTTGCCGTGCTTCACTCCTGCCTGCTCCTCCTCCTCCTCTCCCCCCCCCCCCCCAACATTCCCGGTCCATGTACAATTCCCCTTCGACTTGGTCCTGCAACAAACCAGCTGTAAGCGCTGACCTTTGACCTACTAACCCCAGCCCCCTCCCCACCCACCCATTACCCCCATTCCCAAAACAGCATTCCTGCTCCTCGCACTTCCCAAATCCCAGTCTGGAGACGCGCCTCTTGGCGATGACTCAATAGTGTTCCTCGCCAGTGGGAGCCGTCGGGCTGATTTAGAACTCGGTGTTTTGGACTGGGTTGGATGTGGACGGAAAAGATCCACGTAAAGTGACGAGACCCTCTCAGATTATCCTTTCTTTTCCTTTCCTCTTCCCCCCCCACCCCCACATCCCAACCTTTACGCCCCCCTCCCTCTTTTCCTCCCCATCCCCACTGTCCTGTTTGTTGTCTGCCACTCACCCCTCCCCAACCCCTCCATCCAGGACAAACTGACCAAGGCAATCACATTCATCCTGACCAATCAGAACCTGGTGCAGACGCAGATCCAAGTAATGGATGAGCTGGTCCAGCAGACAGAGGTAGGTACTGTGTGTGTGTGTGTGTGTGTGTGTGTGTGTGTGTTATTACGACTTGACCTCACAATCTACTTTGTTTGTGACCTTGTCTGCCTCTTCTATACTTTCTCTGTAACTGTACTCTGCAGGGTGACCAAGGATGGGAGCTCAATATTCAGGAGGGATAGATGGGAAAGAAAAGGAGGTGGGGTAGCATTGCTGGTTAGAGAGGAGATTAACGCAATAGAAAGGAAGGACATTAGCCTGGAGGATGTGGAATCGATATGGGTAGAACTGCATAACACTACGGGGCAGAAAACGCTGGTGGGAGTAGTGTACAGGCCACCTAACAGTAGTAGTGAGGGATGGCATTAAACAGGAAATTAGAAATGCGTGCAATAAAGGAACAGCAGTTATAATGGGTGACTTCAATCTACATATTGATTGGGTGAACCAAATTGGTAAGGGTGCTGAGGAAGAGGATTTCTTGGAATGAACTAACTAGAGAGCAGGTCATTCTAGATTGGGTATTGAGCAATGAGGAAGGGTTAGTTAGCAATCATGTCGTGCGAGGCCCCTTGGGTAAGAGTGACCATAATATGGTGGAATTCTTCATTAAGATGGAGAGTGACATAGTTAATTCAGAAACAAAGGTTCTGAACTTAAAGAAGGGTAACTTTGAAGGTATGAGATGTGAATTAGCTAAGATAGACTGGCAAATGATATTTAAAGGGTTGACGGTGGACATGCAATGGCAAGCATTTAAAGATCGCATGGATGAACTACAACAATTGTTCATCCCAGATTGGCAAAAGAATAAACCAGGGAAGGTAGTGCACCCGTGGCTGACAAGGGAAATTAGGGATAGTATCAAGTCCAAAGAAGAAACATATAAATTAGCAAAAAAAATGCGGCACACCTGAGGACTGGGAGAAATTCAGAGACCAGCAGAGGAGGACAAAGGGCTTAATTAGGAAAGGGAAAAAAGATTATGAGAGAAAGCTGGCAGGGAACATAAAAACTGACTGGAAAAGCTTTTATAGGTATGTGAAAAGAAAAAGATTGGTCAAGACAAATGTAGGTCCCTTACAGTCAGAAACGGGTGAATTGATCATAGGGAACAAAGACATGGCAGACCAATTGAATAACTACTTTGGTTCTGTCTTCACTAAGGAGGACGTAAATAATCTTCCAGAAATAGTAAGGGACCGAGGGTCTAGTGAGATGGAGGAACTGAGGGAAATACATGTTAGTAGGGAAGTGGTGTTAGGTAAATTGAAGGGATTAAAGGCAGATAAATCCCCAGGGCCAGATGGTCTGCATCCCAGAGTGCTTAAGGAAGTAGCCCAAGAAATAGTGGATGCATTAGTGATAATTTTTCAAAACTCCTTAGATTCTGGATTAGTTCCTGAGGATTGGAGGGTGGCTAATGTAACCCCACTTTTTAAAAAAGGAGGGAGAAAAAAACCGGGGAATTATAGACCGGTTAGTCTGACATCGGTGGTGGGGAAAATGCTGGAGTCAGTTATCAAAGATGAGATAACAGCACATTTGGAAAGAGGTGAAATCATCGGACAAAGTCAGCATGGATTTGTGAAAGGAAAATCATGTCTGATGAATCTTATAGAATTTTTTGAAGATGTAACTGGTAGAGTGGATAGGGGAGAGCCAGTGGATGTGGTATATTTAGATTTTCAAAAGGCTTTTGACAAGGTCCCACATAGATTAGTGTGCAAACTTAAAGCACACGGTATTAAGGGTATGGTATTGATGTGGATAGAGAATTGGTTGGCAGACAGAAAGCAAAGAGTGGGAGTAAACGGGACCTTTTCAGAATGGCAGGCAGTGATTAGTGGGGTACCGCAAGGCTCAGTGCTGGGACCCCAGTTGTTTACAATATATATTAACGATTTAGACGAGGGAATTAAATGCAGCATCTCCAAGTTTGCGGATGACACGAAGCTGGGCGGCGGTGTTAGCTGTGAGGAGGATGCTAAGAGGATGCAGGGTGACTTGGATAGGTTAGGTGAGTGGACAAATTCATGGCAGATGCAACTTAATGTGGATAAATGTGAGGTTATCCACTTTGGTTGCAAGAACAGGAAAACAGATTATTATCTGAATGGTGGCCGATTAGGAAAAGGGGAGGTGCAACGAGACCTGGGTGTCATTGTACACCAGTCATTGAAGGTGGGCATGCAGGTACAGCAGGCGGTGAAAAAGGTAAATGGTATGTTGGCATTCATAGCAAAAGGATTTGAGTACAGGAACAGGGAGGTTCTACTGCAGTTGTACAAGGCCTTGGTGAGACCGCACCTAGAATATTGTGTGCAGTTTTGGTCCCCTAATCTGAGGAAAGACATTCTTGCCATAGAGGGAGTACAGAGAAGGTTCACCAGATTGATTCCTGGGATGGCAGGACTTTCATATGAAGAAAGACTGGATCGACTAGGCTTATACTCACTGGAATTTAGAAGATTGAGGGGGGATCTTATTGAAATGTATAAAATTCTAAAGAGATTGGACAGGCTCGATGCAGGAAGATTGTTCCCAATGTTGGGGAAGTCCAGAACGAGGGGTCACAGTTTAAGGATAAAGGGGAAGCCTTTTAGGACCGAGATGAGGAGAAACTTCTTCACACAGAGAGTGGTGAATCTGTGGAATTCTCTGCCACAGGAAACAGTTGAGGCCGGTTCATTGGCTGTATTTAAGAGGAAGTTAGATATGGCCCTTGTGGCTAAAGGGATCGGGGGGTATGGAGAGAAAGCAGGTACAGGGTTCTGAGTTGGATGATCAGCCATGATCATACTGAATGGTGGTGCAGGCTCGAAGGGGCGAATGGCCTACTCCTGCACCTATTTTCTATGTTTCTGTTATTGCTTTTCCCTTGTGCCTCCACGATACCCCGTTGTAATGAACTGATCTGTGTGGACGGCATGCAGACAAGTATGTTCTGTATCTTGTTACATGTGACAGTAATATCCCAATATATCCCAATTATTGATGGAACAAATACACCTCTGATGAGGTGTCATGTGCCTTTCTGGTCTGGAGATTCCTTGCTGTCAGTCGAAATAGGGCACACTAACTTGGACAGCCCTGCCTGGTTTGTAAGCCAGTTAACATGCCCCATTGTCACGTGCTTGGCTGATGCAGACAAGAAATCCTCATTGTCATAGTGCCTTGAAAACCATTTCTCTTCGGCAGTCGGGAGATAGGACTGTTTATTTGCAAATCTGTCCTTTTAATTTCAAACCGATTACTGCTTACCATTTCCATTAAGAGCTGAAGAGTAGGTTCTTGTTTTAATCAATGCTTGCTATTAAAGCACAAATCCAGAACTCTTGAATCCCTCGCAGTGAGCCTGGGTGAGTCTCAGTGTTGAGTTTATTATCAGATACACAGGTGTTCACGGGTGTTATTTCAGTGGCACCACAGACACACAACATTCACAAGGAAAACATAAATTATACAAGGAAGGGCACCATTGTAGTGCAAAGTGGGTGTATAACTGAGGTGGTGATCGGGGTTGTGCTGGCTGGTTCAGGAACCGAACGGTTGACGGGAAGTCACTGTTCCTGACCCTGGTGGTGTGGGACTTCAGGCTTCAGCACCTCCTGCCCGACGGGAGCTGTGAGAAGATGGCCTGGCCCGGATGGTGGGGTTCTTTAGACAATGTCTTGAGAGAGCATCTCCGGTAGAAACTACTGACTGTGGGGACAGATGTCATCAACTTAACCCCATCACTCCGACTGGACGGCACTCACCAGCCGGTCCCTGTCCGAACGTTGGTCAGCCCTGTGGCTTCTGCGTCTTCGAGGCGAAGATCCTCCTTCTTCCAGGATTCAGTCTCTGGGGCTTCTGCTGTCTTTTCTGTAGCTCTGGGTTTTATGGGATGGGGTAGCTAGCCCTCCTTCACAGCCGGGTGGGGGCCATCCACGGTGGGGTTGGAGACGGAGGTGTGAGAGAAGAGCTTGTTGTGCTCCTGCTGCACCAGTCAGTCAGGGTACTTTCAAAAGTACTCCTGCAGAAGTGCATTGGTGTTCGGTGACCAACCGACTTTCTGAGAAGAGAGAGCCGCTGGCGCACCCTCCTCAGGTTGGGAGCTGTGTGCTGTTCCCGGGACAGGGCGTCCGGTACGTTACCGGGCAGGAATTTGAAGCTGCTGACTCTCTCCGCCACTGGTCCACCGGTGCAGATGGAGCATGGTCACCCTCCTGGAGTCAGCAATCGGCCCGAGTTTGCTGATGCTGCCGGAAAGATGCTTGTTGCAGCTGCACGCTGAAACAGATGTCCTGCCCGGCTCCCGGCCGCTGACTCATCGCGACCCCTCAGTCGTGTGGCAGCAGAGATGTCACCTGCAGATCTGCTGAGTCGGTTCGTTACTGAGGTGACTCCTTTGAATGTGACCTATTCAGCTTATTTCATCACACCACTACATCGAGGTAGTGCGAGGGAAAATAACAGCAGGATGCAGAATAAAGTGTTACGGTTACAGAGAGGGTCAGAATGAGCTAGATTGTCAGGTCAAGAGTCCATCTTACTGTACGAGGAAACTGGTCAACAATCTGATAATAGCGAGGCGGAAGCTGTCCTTGAGCCAGGTGGTACAGGCTTTCAGGCTTTTGTATCCTCTACCTGATGGGAGGGGTAGAGAGGAGAAAGTCTGGGGTAGGATGGGTCCTTGATATTAGCTGCCTTACCGAGGTAACAGGAACTGTCCATGGGGAGCGCGGGGAGGCTGGTTTCCCCGATCTGCTGGGCAGTGTTCTCAATTCTCTGCAGGATTTAGGTGGGAATGGGAAGGTGGACTGTGTCGGGTGGAGTGGGGGAGGATTCGGGTGGGGAATGGGGGGGCAGACTGTTGGGTGGAGTGGGGGGAGGATTTGGGTGGGGAATGGGGGGGCAGACTGTTGGGTGGAGTGGGGGAGGATTCGGGTGGGGAATGGGGGGGCAGACTGTTGGGTGGAGTGGGGGGAGGATTCGGGTGGGGAATGGGGGGGCAGACTGTCGGGTGGGGTGGGGGAGGTTTCGGGTGGGGAATGGGGGGGCAGACTGTCGGGTGGGGTGGGGGAGGATTCGGGTGGGGAATGGGGGGGCAGACTCGAGTGCTGACAGCCCTCTCCGTGTGACTTTTGAAGGCCAACAGCTCGCGTGCCCGGGAGGAGGTTGTGAGCTCGGTAGGAGAGCTGTGCCGGGCACTGGAGGAGAGGCAGGGCTCGCTGCTGCAGGCCATCGACGAGAGCAAGCAGCACCGCCTGCACCGGCTGGCTGGCCAGATCTCCGAGCACCAGGGCATGCTGGAGCACTCCGGCATGGTGGGCTACACGCAGGAGGTCCTGAAGGAGACCGACCCCGCCTGCTTCATTCAGGCCGCAAGGCAGCTGCATACCAGGTACAATTCGTGATCGTTCTCCACCCCCCCCCCCCCCCCACAGGAAGAGTCGGCAGTTACAGGATTTGGGGATCACAAGACAAAGGAGCAGAAGTAGGCCATTCAGCCCATTGAGTCTGCTCCACCACACCACCATGAGCTAAACTATTCTCCCATCCAGTTCACTTTCTGGCTTTTACCCCATATTCCTTGATACCCTGACTAATTGGATGCCTATCAATCACTTCCTTAAACACCCTCAATGACTGGGCCTCCACAGCTGTATGTGGCAACGAATTCCATAAATCCACGACCGTCTGGCTGAAAAAATTTCTCCTCATCTCTGTTTCAAATGGATAATCTCTAATTCTAAGACTGTGACCTCTTGTCCTGGACTCACCCACCAAGGGAAACAGCCTTTCCACATCTACTCTGTCCAATCCTTTCAACATTCGAAATGTTTCTATGAGATCCCCTCTCATCCTTCTATACTCTAATGAATACAATCCAAGAGCTGACATACACTCCTCATACGTTAGCCCCTGCATTCCAGGAATCAACCTCGTGAATCTTCTCTGAACTCTTTCCAACATCAGTACATCCCTTCTAAGATAGGGAGCCCAGAACTGCACACAGTATTCCAAATGAGGTCTCACCAGTGCCCCATAGAGCCTCATCAACACCTCCTTACTCTTATACACTATTCCTCTTGAAATGAATGCCAACATAGCATTCGCTTTCCTTACTGCTGATCCAACCTGGTGGTTAACCTTTAGGGTTTCCTGCACTAGGACCCCCAAGTCCCTTTGCACTTCCCAGTTTTGAATTTTCTCCGCATCTAAATAATAATCTGCCCGATTGTTTCTTCTTCCAAAATGTACAACCGTACATTTCTCAACATTGTATCTCAGCTGCCATTTCTTCGCCCACTCTCCTAAACTGACCAAGTCTCTCTGCAACCTTTCCGTTTCTTCAGCACTTCCTGCTCCTCCACCTAGCTTGGTGTCATCCACAAACTTAGCCTCAAAACCATTTCATCCATAATCTAAATCATCAATATGCAATGTAAAAAGAAGAAGACCCAACACCGACCCCTGAGGAACACCACTAGTAACCGGCAACTAACCAGAATAGGATCCCTTTATTCCCACTCTTTGCTTTCTGCCTATCAGCCAATGCTCCACCCATTCCAATATTTTTCCTGTAATTCCATGGGCCCTCATCTTATTAAGCAGCCTCTTATGTGGCATCTTATCAAAGGCCTTTTGAAAATCCAAATGCACAAAATCCACAGCCTCTCCCTTGTCAATGTTATTTGAGATTTCCTCAAAAAATTCCTATAGGCTGGTGAGGCAGGATCTTCCCTTCATGAAACCATGCTGGATGGGCCTGTCTTGTCTTGCACCTCGAGGTATTTCGTAACCTCGTCCTTGAGGATAAACTCCAATAACTTTCCAACTATCGATGTCAGACTAATAGATCTGTAATTTTCTTTTTGTTGTCTCCCCCATTTCTTAAACAACAGAACTACATTTGCGACCTTCCAGTCCTCCGGAACCATGCCGGAATCTACTGATTCCTAGAAGATTATTTCCAATGCCTCCACAACCTCCAAAGCCACCTCCTTCAGAATCCATGGGTGCACTTCATCCAGTCTGGGAGACTTATCTATCCTTAGTCCATTTATCTTCCCAAGCACTTTCTCCCTAGTAATCTTGACTGTACCTAATTCTGTTCCCTGAGACCTCTGGCTATCAGGTATGTTGCTAATGTCTTCCACTGTGAAGACTGATGCAAAATGCTCATTTAGTTCCTCTGCCATCTCTTTGTTACCCATTATAATTTCTCCAGCATTATTTTCAACTGGTCTTATAACTAGCCGTGTCACTCTTTTACTCTTCATATATTTAAAAAAGACTCTTAGTGTCCTTTTTCATGTTAATTGGCGGGGAGTTGCAGGTAGACAGGGCAGCAGGGAAGGCATTCACCAGTCAGGGGACAAAGTTTATGTAACACTTACCCAACCGGCTGGTATATGTCTAGGGGAAAAGGAGATCCAGCCACACACCAATCCCACTTCCCGTACACGCAGGTGCTGTGAGAATCGAGTTTATGCCTCGCGCCCGCCCACAGTATCAAACCCACAACAAATACCGTTATGAAATACACTTTAAAGAGTTTACTAAAATTAAAAGAGTATTAGGCAATACAATATATATGCAAGGGAAAAAAACAAAAAGGCGCCAACTTATCAAAGTTCAGTCAGCTTAGTGCACATCGTTGGAGCTCAAACATCGAACCATTCGACCCCTCGTCGCTTGCCTTCGACCTCCACGTCTTCGCACCTAGGACCACGCCCAGTGATCTTCCGAGCAGTGCAGCGCACGTCCACCTTCCTCGACGTCTTCCTCCCGACTCTCTACCAAAAGCCCACGAAAAACCCCTCCCCCAAGTTCCCAGCCTCACAAGACAAAATAACATTCCCCATTGGTTAACAAATGAATACAATTACCAGATCAACAAGTATAAAGCAAAACAACTGCGAGAGAAACACTTATCAGACAAAGAAGCATTCCTACTCTTAACAAACCAAAAAACCCATTTTGAGTAACATACACAGGACATTGTATATCCTCTCCCCACCAGCAAATGTCATGCCCTCATGGCATTACCAGAGTTCCCCAATGCTTCTTGCAACACACAAAACCCAACCCAGGTGCAGAAAACAGTGACGTAACTACCCAGAGCAGTAGAAATCACACTCAGTTCTCCTGGTACCACATATGTCAACCGCTCCAGGGGGCGCCTAATCCTCTGAGATCTCCATACTCCTTCTGCCCCACTGGGCTCCCTCTTCACCTGCGAACCCACTGTCTCGGACTCTCCAGGTCTACCTGACAGACCCTCACCCCCCTTCTTCACGGGGGTCCTCCCTCACCTGAAATCTCTCCGGCTCACGCTCGGGTTCCACCCTCTCTCCCCTCAATGTTAGCTGCCTCTCCATCTGACCCTCAAGACCTTCCCTCCACTCTCCCAACTCAGTATGGGAAGGGCCAGGAGCCTCCTCTCCTGGTACTGGAGCACCAGCGAATGAGAACAGGGTCCACTCATCTGAGTCGTCCTCTTCTGAATCGGTAGCCATTCCCGGGTGAGGGACCCGTCCCCGCTCTTCAGCAGCGGGCTCTTCCCTTTCTCCGTGCCCTCGCAGAGTCCTTGTACTCGGCGCAACCTCCCATTCTTCTTCGTGCCACCACTCTTGGAGATGCATAAGGACTTTGAGACTCAGCTATGATTCCAACCTCCTTCAACTTGCACAAGTGCTGTCGCACGTCCTCAACATCTGCCGGAGCCAGCCGCCGGGATCTCTCTCGGAACGGGGTGTCCTCCGTCACCCGGATGGTGTGGCGAGTGCTTTTGGCGCAGCCAACATCAAACTCGCCCCGAGAAAAAACAGCTTCCATCTTCAGCATCTTCTCCACTAGCCGATGTTTCCACTCCGGCGACACTGGGGAATCCCCAAAGTTAAAGGCTTCAGCGGTCAGCTCCCTTCGATGCTCCGATCCCTCCCCGTTAGGGGTCCTCACTGGTGCGCTAGACATTACCGTCACCGGGAACAGATGTGCCAGCGGCATTCCCCTCTTAAAGGTGATTTCTCTTGCCGTGGTGTTCCTGACACTTATAGCTATACGCCTCGCATGTACCACCCCTGGTCTCTGCACTTCGGTCCTCACCAGCGAACCCGCTGGAAATCGTGTCTCCCCTTCAAGATCGTCTGGGGCATCTACTAACAGGGCTTCTCCTGTTGGCTCTCCTGGGAATCTGGGGGTTCCCATCACCAGTGCTACCTCCCCTGGTCGGATCACCTTGGGCCTCGCCTGCGTACACCACACCGTCCCTCGTTTACACTCCGGGTCCAGCCCTTGGGAGGCAACCCCTTCTTCGAACCCTGCTCGAAACACTGGATGCACTGAGAGGGTCTCCAGAAAGTCTTCCCCCCCTTTCTCCTTACAAGCTCCCAGGAGCCGTCGCACAACGGGGGAGTTAGTCCCCACCGGGAGGGCAGCACTACCGGTTTCCACCGGGTCAGGACACACCAACACCAACGTCTCAATAGCTTCCGACACTCCCACATCGCCCTCCGAGAACTCCAATCTCACTGATAGGTACCCATCGTACGGGTAGTCACCCTCGCTCACAACCCAAATCTGCAGGGCAGCAAATGGTGTTACAGGCAAATGCTTTAGATATTGATTGTAGAAAGACCGGTACAATAAGGTCACCTGCGATCCCGTATCAAGAACGGCTTTTGCGTAAATTCCCTCTATCCGTAGACCCACACTGGCACTACCAGCCCATCCGGAACAGAGGCGTGGGCACCCGGTGGTCTTCCGGCTGATCTCTGGGAACGTGTTCCTCCAGACGCTCCAGTCCGTTCCCTCACTGAGCCTCTCCTAAGTTTCCCGACACCTCTCCCTTCTTAGTTCCAGGGGGGCTTGTCCTCCGCAGGACTCCTTGTCTCTCACAATCCCACCTAAAGTGACCCTCCTCTCCACAGCTATAGCAAACCCTCGGCCTTCCACAGTCCCGCCTGAAATGCCCCTCTTTCCCACAGTTAAAGCACACGCTGCCCGCCGTCCCTCCTCTCCCAGGACGGCTCCCACTCCCAATCCACTGCACTGATTGCCCCTGAGAGTAGGTACCTCCCCTGTCCCTCCCCTCAAGAGGGGGGGTTCCCTACTCCCCGGGGAGTTGTCATTCCTCCACCCAGCCACCACTTCCTGTATCGCTGAGGATCGCTCCCATAGGCCCGAGCCCCTTTTCCGCCCCAACGCTCTCTCTTCCTCCCTCACCTCTCTAATCAGTTGCCCGAACGATGGAGGGGGGCTTTTCCTATAAGCCTGCCAGATAGTCCACGCCACCTTGTCCTCCTCTAGAGAGCCACTGAATATCTGACTCATCCTCACGCTGGCCACGTCAGGTGCCTTCACTACCCCCCGGCACCACAACCCCGTAAGCATCCCCCCATCCTAAATATGTACTCGGAGAGCTTTTCCCCTCTCCATTGTTCCAGGTGTTGAAACTCTGCTAAAAGCAGCCAGGGTTCCCCTGACAACCCAAACGCTCCCTCCAAAACTTCTATGCATTCCTCCACTGAGGCCCCAGGCTTCTCAGCTTTCAACTCCCAGACTATTTTGGCTGCTAAACCCCTCAAATTTCCCACCAATCACCGCCTCTTCTCCTCCTCCGAGCCTGGCCACTCCTCTAACATCAAAGACGTATGCTCAATCCAGGTCTCATAGTCCACCTCCCCATCCGGAGTAGGCTTGGCTCCGGAGAACACACCCAGCTTCAGCCGTGGCCTCTCGGCCACTCCCACCAGGGAATTAAGTGCAGCTGCCAGCTCCGAGGCTTCCACCCTACCTGGGGAGCGGGGCTTAGTCACGACTCCCTCCTCCCACCTCCCTTTTTTAAATTTTTTTTTATTAGTTTTTCAAAACATTTTACAAATTAAAAACCCCAAATCCCAATGAGGATCATTAAAACGGTGCAAAATTAAGCATACAATAACAATATGCTACAAAGGAAGAGAATTTAGCAAAAAAAAAGCACCTGAATTAAAGACAAGTAAGTTTAGTGTCCTCCCCAAGCCCCACAACACAAGAAAAAACAACAGCAACTCCAGACCAACCACAACACAATATAGAGAGAATAAGTCAGGACAGCCAAACTCCCAGACTGTGAATACACTCAGCAACAGAGGATAATAATGCCTTCTACCAGAAAAAAAAAGGAGCTGAAAGCAAGGGACCGAAAAGAAAAAAAAACCCTAGTCAAGAGGAAGGTTATGAAAGTACTCGATAAAAGGTCCCCAGACCTTATGGAACTTTAGATCCGAATTGAGAACTGAATAATGAATTTTTTCGAGGTCCAAGCAGGCCATGATGTCGTTAAGCCATTGAGCATGAGTGGGCGGGGCAACATCTCTCCATCTGAGGAGGATCAAGCGTCTAGCCAGGAGAGAGGCAAAGGATAATATTCGGCATTTGGTCGGACCCAGACATAAATCTGTCTCGCCCCAAAAACCGAACAGAGCAATGAAGGGGTTACACGATAACGTAGTGAAGACATCTTTCCAGAATTTCTCCAAGCTAGGACAGAACCAGTACATATGGATGAGAGAGGCCTCGCCCCTCTTGCATTTATCACAGAGCGGACTAACACTAGGGTAGAATCGAGATAGTTTAGATTTAGACAAATGGGCTCTATGAACAATCTTAAACTGTAAAAGGCAGTGGCGAGCACAAAGAGAGGTTGAGTTAACCGATTTGAGAACTGAATCCCAGCTCTCCTCAGATAAGGAGATATTTAAATCCTGCTCCCAGGCCATTTTGATTTTATCCATGGGGGCCCGTTGTTAAGGCCGCTAGTTTATCTCGGATGATTGATATTAAGCCTTTACCTAGTGGATTCATGGAAAGAAATAGGTCCATAGCATTTTTCGCAGGCATTTCAGGGAAGTTAGGAATTAAAGGAGCAATAAAGTGTCGGATTTGGAGATATCTGAAAAAATGAGCATTGGGCAGATTGAACTTAACAGGGAGCTGCTGAAAAGAAGCGAAGCGATTATCAATGAAAAGATCTTCAAAGTGTCTAATGCCCTTCCTATACCAAACCTGGAATGCTGAATCGTATGTAGTCGGTAAAAAAAGGTGATTATGAGCAATAGGGCTGGAAACGGAAAACCCCTGGAAACCGTAGCATTTCCTGATCTGAGCCCATATACGCAAAGTGTGTCTAACAAGAGGATTAGCTATTGATCTGGGCAGACTACTAGGGAGTGCAGAGCCAAGAAGTGCAGAGATAGATAATTCTTTAGTGGAGCTCAGCTCCATCGCCACCCAGTTAGGGCACTCGGGTTGGCCATGGAAGAAAGACCAAAAGGTAGCACAACGTATATTAGCTGCCCAATAATATAAACGAAAGTTAGGTAAAGCCATGCCACCCTCTTTTTTAGATTTTTGGAGATGGATTTTATTAATTCTAGAGCGCTTATTCTGCCACAGATATGACAAAATAATAGAGTCTAAGGAATCAAAAAAAGTTTTAGGAATAAAAATTGGGATAGATTGAAATAGGTATAAAAATTTGGGGAGAACATAAATTTTAACAACATTAATACGACCTACCAAAGACATAGATAGAGGTGACCATTGTACCAGACTCTGTTTTATAGCAAATGAAAGATTGGCAAAGTTTTCACAGGTACACGGATAGGGAAGGTTTAGAGGGATACGGACAGGTACACGGATAGGAAAGGTTTAGAGGGATACAGACAGGTACACGGATAGGAAAGGTTTAGAGGGATACGGACAGGTACACGGATAGGGAAGGTTTAGAGGGATACGGACAGGGACATGGATAGGAAAGGTTTAGAGGGATACGGACAGGTACACGGATAGGAAAGGTTTAGAGGGATACGGACGGGTACACGGATAGGACAGGTTTAGAGGGATACGGACGGGTACACGGATAGGAAAGATTTAGAGGGATATGGACGGGTACACGGATAGGAAAGGTTTCGAGGGATACGGACAGGGACATGGATAGGAAAGGTTTAGAGGGATACGGACAGGTACACGGATAGGAAAGGTTTAGAGGGATACAGACAGGTACACGGATAGGAAAGGTTTAGAGGGATATGGACAGGTACACGGATAGGAAAGGTTTAGAGGGATACGGACGGGTACACGGATAGGACAGGTTCAGAGGGATATGGAAAGGTACACAGATAGGAAAGGTTCAGAGGGATATGGGAGAAATGAAGGCAAACAGGACTGGCTTAGAATGAGTTTTGGTCAGCTGAAGGGTCTGTTTCTATGCTGTGTGACTCCGACTCCTGTCTGTTTGCTCTGAATGGTTGTTAACAAAATGTCTTTTTGGTTTTCAGGATTGTGAGGGCTACTGAATCCCTGCAGAACTTCATCCCAGCCGCGGAATCATCCTTCACCCCTTTCCAGCTGGACATCAGCAGGGAGCTGAAACTCTTGAGTGACCTCCAGTTTGCGACAGGTCAGTCCAGCACCTTCCAGGCCATTCCTGACCTATCTGGACCAGCTGCGTCCCCGGCACTGCGGGCCGCTGCGGTGGGAAGTGGAGTATCGCCAGTTAACATAGAACAGTTGCACCTGAACCGATGGGAGACTAATAGTGACTAATGGGAAGGTTTGTTAATGCGGCACAGTGGGGTTTAAAGTAGAGTTAGAGGGGTGGGAACTAGAGAGCCAGAACAGTTAGTGGAGAGGTTGTGGAGACAGATGTTACCAGGAATCAAAGGGTTGAGCATGGTACGTATATTTCAGTGTATGAAGTATCGTAGGAAAGGCGGAATGGCTCAGGGCACGGATCAACACCTGGAATTATGATATTGTAGCCATTACTCAGACTTGGCTGCAGGAGGGGCAGGACTGGCAGCTCAACCTTTGGGGGTTCTGTTGTTTTAGATGCGGCGAAGTAGGGGGGATTAAAGGAGGTGGGGAGGCATTACTCATCGGGGTAAATGTCATGGCAGTGTTCCATCAGGACAGGCTGGAGAACTCACCTAGCGAGGTGTTATGGGTGGGACTGAGAGATATAGTCAGGTTAAAGGGACTATATTACAGGCCACCCAACAGTCTGAGGGATTTAGAGGAACAAATCTGCAGAAAGATCACAGGCTGTTACTTGAAACAGAAGGTTGTTATAGAAGGTGATTTTTTAACTTTCCACATATCGACTGTAAAAGGACCAGAAGGGCTAGAGTTTGTCAAATTTGTTCAGGAAAGTTTCATTAATCAGTATGGAGAAGTTCGCAAGCGAGTGTGTGATACTTGATCTGCTATTCGGGACTGAGACAGGGCAGGTGACAAAAGTTTGTGTGGGGGAACACTTTGCATCCAGTGACCACAAGGCCACTAGTTTCAAAGTAAATATGCAAAAAGATACAGTAGGTTTTGTCCGCGGGTTGAGATTCTAAATTGGAGAAAGGCCAGTTTTGATGGTATGAGAAGTGTGGATTGGGACAGGTTGTTCTCTGGCAAAGGGGTACTGTACGTGGTAAGCAGAAGGCCTTTGAAAGTGAAACTTTGAGAGTACAAAGCTTAGACATTGGGCTTGTGGGAGAAGCCAGAGAGTGGCAGTGGGTGGTTGCCCCTGACTGGAGACCAGTGACCGCAGGGATCGGTGCTGGGTCCCTTGTTGTTTGTCACCTGTATCGATGGTCTGGATGATAATCTGGTTCACTGGATCAGCAAACTGATGGATGACACCGAGCTTGGGGATGTAGTGGACAGCGAGAAAGGTTCTCATAGCCTCCAGAGGGATCTGGATCAATGGAAAAATAGGCTGGAAAATGGCAGATGGAATCTAATGCTGAGAAATGTGAGATGTTGCACTTCGGTAGGACCAGCCAGGTAGGTAGGGCACTGAGGAGTGTGGTGGAACCAAGGGATCTGGGAATACAGGTCCATGATTTATTGAAAGTTGTAACAGGTAGACAGGGTCGTAAAGAAAACCTTTGCTACATTGTCCTTCATAAATCAAAACACTGAGTACAGGAGATGGGATGTTACGTTCAAGTTGTATAAGATGTTGGTGAAACTTAATTTGGAGTATTGCGCGCAGTTTTGATCACCGACCTACAGGAAAGATGTAAATAAGGGTGAAAGAGTGCAGAGAAAATCACGACGATGTTGCCGGGTCTGGAGGACTGGAGTTGTAAGGAATAGGATTTTATTCCTTGGAACATAGAAGATTGAGGGGAGATTTGATAGAGACATGCAAAATTATGAGGGGTATAGACAGTAAATGCAGGCAGGCCCATTCCACTGAGGCTGGGTGAGACCACAACCAAAGGTCATGAGTTAAGGAGAACACGAGAGGAAACTTACCGTATATTCCGGGGTATAAGCCGACCCCCATTTTCAAGGTTAAAAAGTGGCTTTTTCATGTTACCTTTGTATAAGCTGACCCCTTTTGTAGAGGTTTTTGATTTAACTAGAAGAGATCACAAGATCTCACATGCCGGTACTCAGCTTTGCCGGATCCGGAACCGGGAAATTTTGTGAACCAGTACCTGCTAAGAAAACAGGCCTACACGTTGTAGAGTGTTGTAAGTGAATTCTTAATAAATAAATCAGAGAGGGAAATTTTGGATTAGGTCTCCAATGGTAAAGAATCCTCTGAAATGGAACCCCCGTGAAACCATTTAGCGTCCATCGTAATCTCGTTAAAACATAACACGGGGTGGCGGGATCAGTATGTGTACTCAGTATTGAGTTTGCGATCGCCATGTACAAAAGATTTAAACAAATGCGATATGATGCTGGCTTCAAGCTGAAGGTTGTTGATTTTGCTAAAGGAACGAATAATTCTGCAGCTGCTAAGAAGTTTAGTGTACATGAGAGAGAATGACAGAGTGGAGAAAGGCAGAGGACACGCTGAGGGAAATACCGAAGACGAAATGTGCAAACTGGGGGAAAACATGCCAGTGGCCGGAACTGGAAGAAAAGGTTTTAGAGTGGGTGAATCACCAGCCATTGTCCGGATGCATTGTTACCAGAGAAATTATTCGAGTTCAAGCGTAGAAATGGGCCAAAAAACACTGTGAAGTCAGCGAAAATTTCAAAGCTACACAAAGTTGGTGCACCCGATTTATGAATAGTCGTGATCTTGTGTTGAGACAAAAAAACAAAGATTGCTCAGAAAATTCCCGCGGGGTGTTGTTTACGTTCAAGAACGCTGCTGGATGGATGAAGCGGGTTGCTTGAAGGGGGTTAAAAAGGTGTAGCATCGACGTCCCGAAGGTTTAGGGAAGGAAAAGTCGCTACTTGTCTGGGACATGTTCAAAGCGCACTTGTCAGGTGAGACAGAAGCAGCACTGAAAGCTGAAAATACAGACATTGCAGTCATCCCCGGTGGTTTGATCTCCGTGCTCCAGCCACTAGATGTGAGTTTAAACAAACCATTAAAAGAATTCATGCATCAACAATGGAATGAATTTGACTCAAAAACAGCCAATTAATACGACCTGTCTTCCGTGTATTTGTTTTTCCAAAGTTGTATAAACTGCCCCCCCTAATTTTAGGACCAAAATTTAGGGCCAGATTCTCAGCTTATACACCGGAATTTACGGTATTCATTCAGAGGGTTGTGAGAGTGTGCGATGAGCTCCCAGCAGAAGTGGTGTATGCAAGCTCAATTTCAACATTTAAGTTTGAATAGGTACCTGAATGGTGGGGGTATGGAAGTCTATGGTCCTGGCGCTGGTTGATGGGAGTAGGGAGTTTAAATGTTTTGGCGTAGGGCTCGATTCTGTGTTGTACTTTGCTATGACTCTATAACATAGCTCAGTCATAGTCATAGAAAAGTAAAGCACCCAAGACCCTTCAGCCCATCTAGCCTGTGCCAGACTGTAATTCTGCCTAGTCCCATTGACTTGCAACTGGACCGGAGCCCTCCAACCCCTCCCTTGCATGAACGAACAGTTTATTCCACATTCTGAGTGAAGAAGTTCTCCACCCCCCCCCCCCATTCCCCTTAAATATTTCATCTTTCACCCTTAACCCATGACCTCTAGTTCTAGTCTCATCCAACCTCTGAACAAAACCTGCTTGCATTTGCCTTAATTTTGTGCACCACAACACCACAATGTGTGCCGAACTCTTAGCTTTACAATCAATTTAACCCTTCCCTCCATTTCTCTATCATCCATGTGCCTATCTGCGAGTCGCTTAAATTTCTTCGACCACCACCACTCTCTTTCAGAGAAAAACCTACCTCTGACATTCCTCCTATACTTTCCTCCAAACAAAACCATGCCCCCTCACATTGGCCATTTCTGCACTGGGGAAGAAATCTCTGGCTGTCCACTCAGTCTATGCCTCATCTTGTACGCTTTTCTCTCAAGACACCTCTCATTCTCCTTCACTCCAAAGAGGAAGAGCCCCAGCTCGCCCAGCCTTGCCTCAAAGATGTACTCTCTACTCCAGGCTCCATCCTGGTAAATCTCTTTTTAAGCTCTCCTTAACCTTCCACATCCTTCCTGTTAAAACTCCCAATGGGAATGTGGGCTCTGCTCAGGAATGTGCCAGACAAGATCCAGGCTGGTGCCCTCAGTGCCAGTATTGAGGGAATGCCGCACCGTCTGAGGTGCCATCCTCTGGATGTTGGAATGAGGCTCAATCTACTGCCCCCTGAGGGTGTAAGAGGATCGTAGTCACTGATGGTAGAACTGGAGGCCCCTCTATCATACCTTTTCTTTCCAGAGACCTAGGGCACAGATTAGACACCGCTCTGAGTTTAACTTTTGTTCTACACTACACCGTCCCATCACACACTCCCGGGGTCAGACACAGAGTGAAGCTCCCTCTACACCGTCCCATCACACATTCCCGGGGTCAGACACAGAGTGAAGCTCCCTCTACACCGTCCCATCACACATTCCCGGGGTCAGACACAGAGTGAAGCTCCCTCTACACCGTCCCATCACACATTCCCGGGGTCAGACACAGAGTGAAGCTCCCTCTACACCGTCCCATCACACATTCCCGGGGTCAGACACAGAGTGAAGCTCCCTCTACACCGTCCCATCACACACTCCTGGGGTCAGACACAGAGTGAAGCTCCCTCTACACTGTCCCATCACACACTCCCGGGGTCGGACACAGAGTGAAACTCCCTCTACACCGTCCCATCATACACTCCCGGGGTCAGACACACTCCTTCCATGCTATCCCATCACACTCCCTCCATGCTATCCCATCACACTCCCTCCATGCTATCCCATCACACTCTCCCGGGGTCAGACACAGAGTGAAACTCCCTCTACACCATCCCATCACACACTCCCGGGGTCAGACACAGAGTGAATCTCCCTCCACACCGTCCCATCACACACTCCCGGGGTCAGACACAGAGTGAAACTCCCTCTACACTGTCCATTCACACACTCCCGGAGTCAGACACAGAGTGAAACTCCCTCCACACCGTCCCATCACACACTCCCGGGGTCAGACACAGAGTGAATCTCCCTCCACACCGTCCCATCACACACTCCCGGGGTCAGACACAGAGTGAAACTCCCTCTACACTATCCCATCACACACTCCCGGGGTCAGACACAGAGTGAAACTCCCTCTACACTATCCCATCACACACTCCCGGGGTCAGACACAGAGTGAAACTCCCTCCACACCGTCCCATCACACACTCCCGGGGTCAGACACAGAGTGAAACTCCCTCCACACCGTCCCATCACACACTCCCGGGGTCAGACACAGAGTGAAACTCCCTCCACACCGTCCCATCACACACTCCCGGGGTCAGACACAGAGTGAAACTCCCTCTACACCGTCCCATCACACACTCCCGGGGTCAGACACAGAGTGAAACTCCCTCTACACTGTCCCATCACACACTCCTGGGGTCAGACACAGAGTGAAACTCCCTCTACACTGTCCCATCACACACTCCCGGGGTCAGACACAGAGTGAAACTCCCTCCACACCGTCCCATCACACACTCCCGGGGTCAGACACAGAGTGAAACTCCCTCTACACCGTCCCATCACACACTCCCGGGGTCAGACACAGAGTGAAACTCCCTCTACACTGTCCCATCACACACTCCTGGGGTCAGACACAGAGTGAAACTCCCTCCACACTGTTCCATCACACACTCCCGGGGTCAGGCACAGAGTGAAACTCCCTCCACACCGTCCCATCACACACTCCTGGGGTCAGACACAGAGTGAAACTCCCTCCACACTGTTCCATCACACACTCCCGGGGTCAGGCACAGAGTGAAACTCCCTCCACACTGTCCCATCACACACTCCCGGGGTCAGACACAGAGTGAAACTCCCTCCACACTGTCCCATCACACACTCCCGGGGTCAGACACAGAGTGAATCTCCCTCCACACTGTCCCATCACACACTCCTGGGGTCAGACACAGAGTGAAACTCCCTCTACACTGTCCCATCACATACTCTCAGGGATCAGACCAGATACAGTGTGGAGCTGGGAGAAATCGAGGAAAATCTACTGCATAAGGTTCGTGAGATGCTTTGGAGGTGGTTTGAAACGTCTCTTGGACATCTATGTGACTGACTGGGTTAGAGTGGAAGCTTTGTTTGGAGATCTGCCAGTTTGGACGGGGTTCGTTGACGGGTGTGAACTGCGGAGTATTCAGCTGCGGCCGCTGGCAACTCGCCTGGAAGCCGACTTGCTCTGAACACTGGAGACAAACCGTTGCTCCCCCACTGACTTTGGGACAACATCCTTCTGCCTTTATCGTCGGGATTCTCGTTCGGTGCAGGAGCCAAAGCATCTGTTGCGACATCTCGACCTCTCACGGCCTGGAGGTCCTGCAGGACCGACGGAGCCTTTCCTGGTGTTGGAATTTCTGGCGCCAAGCCAGCAAGGTACCGTCGAATACAAACTTCTTCGGTCAGTTACTCAACTCCCTCCAGGACTTTATAAGCAGCACTGCGTATATTTCTCGATTCGGGCATAGTGCCAGCATGCCAGACCTGCTGACGGAAATCAGAGAGAAGCAGCCTCGCTCCTTCGGGAGATGGTATCACTCGGACCCCGAAAGCAAAGAATATTCTTGGTTTTCTTCGGGATAGTGCGGCTGAGGGCGCCATCGCTCTCAGTGGGAAGGGGACTGGTGCTGAGGCCTAGTGTGCTCCCGACATGAAGCTTACCATAGCTAGTCTCAATGTAAATGGTAGCAGGGGCTCTCTCCGCAGATATAACAATCTCTCAGTCCTCAGGGATGGGAGATACGTGGTGAGTTGAGTCCGCTTGGCTCCTGGAGTGGCAGGGCGGGGTCTACATGAGTCACCTTAGCTCCAACTCTAGTGGGGTGGCGATCCTGTTGGCCCCAACCTTCCGGCCAGAAATCGTAGGAGTCCAAGATGTTGTGCCCGGCCGTCTGCTCCACCTGGCTGTGCGCCTGGATGGAGTACCGCTGCATTTTGTCAACGTGTATGCTCCGAGGCGCGGGGTGATGCAGACGCGCCTATTCTGTCAGCTGTCCACCTTGCTGAGTTCCATCAATCCGGGGGACTGCGTCATCCTCAGGGGAGACTTCAACTGTACCCTCGAGGTGGAGGACCGCTCGGGCCTCCAACGCGACCCACCATCGGCGAAAAAGTTAAAGGAGCTAGTTGGCTCCTTTGACTTGGTGGACAGCTGGCGGAATCTTCACCCCGACTCTAGCGCCTTCTCCAGAAGATCTAGAGAGGGGGTTCCCGGATAGACCGCCTGTATATCTCTCGGGCTTATGTCTCCCGCGTATCGGCGTCCTCCATGCGGCCGGTGTCGTTCTCGGATCATCACCTTGTGTGGATGGAATTTACTCCTCTGCACCCTCGGGTGGGATCCGGGTATTGGCACTTTAACAACCGGCTGCTGGAGGACAGCCGATTCCGGGATTCATTCCGAGCATTCTGGGCCACCTGGAGAGAGAAATGGAGAGAGTTTAGCTCCCTACGGCTGTGGTGGGACGTGGGCAAAGCCCACATCCGATTTTTATGTCCGGAGTACACTAGGGGGTCGACAAAGAGGCGGGGCTCTGAGATTGAGTGGCTTGAGAGAGCGTTGCTTGACCTGGAGTCCCGTCTTGGTTCGACTGGTGGAGACCAGCAACTGTGCCAGGAATACCAGGAGAAGTAGGACGCACTCAGGAATCTGCAGCTTCAGCAGTCCCGAGGTGCGTATGTGAGGTCCCGGATCTAAATGCTGCAAGATTTGGACTACGGCTCACCCTTCTTCTACTCGTTGGAGAAGTGGCGGGGAGTTCAAAAGCAGCTGGTGGAGCTACTGGCTGCTGATGGCTCCTCCATCATGGACCCTGACGAAATTATCAAAGAAGTCCGCACTTTCTATCGGTCCTTATTCTCACCAGATCCGTCAAGTGCGGGGGCGTGCAGTGAGGTCTGGGAAGATTTGCCAAAGGTCAGCCCAGAGGACGCAGCGCGTCTGGACGCTCCCCTGACTGGGGAGGAGCTGTCTACTGCCCTTCGGCAACTCCGGAGGGGTAAATCCCCTGGCTTAGATGGTCTGAGTGTGGAGTTTTATCAGGCTTTTTGGGATGTCCTGGGGGTTGATTACAGCCTTGTTCTAGGGGACAGCCTAGCCACTGGGGAAATGCCCCTCTCATGGCGGAGAGCTGTTGTGGTCCTACTGCCCAAGAAGGGAGACCTCCGCCTGCTAAAGAACTGGCGTCCGGTCTGCCTCTTGTGCGCGGACTACAAGATCTTCGCACAAGATCTTGGCAATGGCCAACCGTCTTGGTTCAGTACTGAGACAGGTTATCCATCCTGACCAATCCTACACGGTCCCGGCCAGCTCCATCCGGGACAATGTCCACCTAGTACGGGACCTGATCCACCTGCACCAGGAGACTGGGTCCCCGGCAGCGTTTCTTTCTCTTGACCAGGAGAAGGCGTTTGACCGGGTAGACCACAGATTCCTGGTGGGCACTCTGCACTTTGTGGCCCGAGTTCGGCTCCTATACTCTGCCACAGAGTATAGGATTAAGTTTAACTACACAACTAGGTGACCCTTTAGGGCACCTTTGAGAGAAAGGTAGTGCAGTCTGATGTGATGTGCTTTGGAAATTAAAGAAGAAAAACTCAGTTTATTAAAGAATAAAGACGTGTAGCAAGACAAATATAGCTCCTCCTCGTTTAATGAAGGACAGTTTTGATGACAACATTTCTGGTTGATCTGCCACACTTCAAGAATACTCTTAGCATTTTCATTTCTTTTTCCCCGGTTTAAAGCCACAAACAGCTGACCATGCTGGAATACCGGTTTCTCCAGATAAATCAACACATTCTCCATGGTTTGGCCTTGCGCCTTATGTGTAGTCATAGCAAAGCATGACGGTATCGGGAACTGGCTTCGCTGAAGAGGGACATCTTCCCCTTCTGATAAATTGAGAGTATTTCTTGGTATCATGACAATGTTATTATTAAACGCACCAATGTTTATCTTTGCTACAATGAGATTGTCGTGCAGTTCTTCCACCATCATTCACGTTCCATTGCAAAGCCTTGGTGGATCCAAGTTCTTCATTGAAATGATGGGAGATCCCCTCTTCAATTCCAGTTTATGTGGCGGCAATCCAGAGAGTTCAACCGAATCAAAGAATGCTGTTGGAAAGTGAGTGGCGTTAGCTCCTTCACTTACAGCATTGAAGGAACAGTATTCTTTCATGATTCCAGGGAAGCGTCTAATGCATGTGAAGTTTATTTTTTGCATCATTTCATTGAGAGGAACCAAGATAGAATTCCTCGAGTATAGTTCTGCAGGATTGTTGAATGTCAGGTAGATGAAATCAATGCATTCTTCCATAGTTTTTACTGGCAGAATCATAGCTTCAGGTAATTCGATTTTGTTTTCATTTGTTTCAATCTTGTCTTCTCCAACATCCAATAAGAACTCAGAATATCGTCCTTCTCCCTCACTCAAATCGCGTGTTTCTCTTCTATTGAAACTTGATGAAGCTTCTGCATAAGTAGGATTTTTTAACGCATGAGTTCTCCATATCAGCATCTTTTCTGTGTTTCACAATTGCTCGAAGCTGATGGAAATCGCCACAGCAAATGGTTAAAATACCCTCGAAGACCTCTTTCTTGCCGCATACATCACAAAGAGTCCGGTCCACGCCTTCAAAGTTCTCCCTCCTAATCATGGGGCACTCATCCCAGACAATAAGACTCACATTTAAGGAGTAAATTTGCAGTATTGGTGTTTTTAAATCGATGTTACAAAGGGCATCTTCATTGACTTTGAGGGGTATTTTGAATCTTGAATGCACTGTCCTACCACCAGGCTTCAATGTTGCTGCAGTACCTGATGATGCTTCAGGAATAGCAACACCTCCATTTCCCCTATAGTGAGGATCAAGTTGATGATAAATATCTTCCCGTTTCTCCTGGTGCATCAATGAAAATCACCGGAGAGAGATTCCTTTCCAAGCAGTCGCACACATATTCATATACTTTGTTCGTTATTCAATAGGGGCAGCTCCTGTGAAACAAATACCTGAAATTTCTGCTGTTTGTCTCTGTTATATTGCAGTTCACGCAATAATTCCAGATTGTCAGCATTTTGAGTAATTGTACCGTTTTTTGGGGTTGGCAAGTTCTATTCTTCAAGTGTTTTGCCCAAGTTCTCAAGTTTCTCTTGGAACTAAAGAACAGCTTGTCCATGATGCCGCTCATCAATCATGATATTAGTTTGTAAGAAACCCATTTGTAAGAAATCTTCAGACATTGCATTCTTGAACCGGTTCCATAATTGCTGTGGATTGTTGAGTTCAGTGTTTGTCAGCAAGACAACAAACAAACCTCTCATTGCTCTGGGTATTCTTCTTCTCTCTGCTTCTTCCATAGTTTGCAAGCTGATGATCATCGGCAGCAACAATCCTCTCTCTCTCTCTCTCTGCAGACATCTTTGAATGATGGAAGGATATCTCCAGCATGTGTTTTCAGTGATTTGAAAGATACTGGTCCCTTTATGTGATGATGAAGAAGTCTCAAATAGCAGAGGGCACCACTTCGTGGAGAAACAGTATACACTCGACCCAGAACATTTCCTTCAAAAATCCCGGAGTACTCCTCCACTCTTTTCCCCATTCTCCTTCTTTCCCATCTCTTATTAGTCCAAGTAGAGAATCTGGGAATATCTGCATAGTACAGGGTCCTTGCAAATGGATCGCGAGTGCAAAGATCCATGAATTCTGTTAAAGTGGTTCTTACCATTTCATTGTTCAGTTGCACAGCAGCATTATCTCAAAAGAACACTTGATGCACTTGAAGGTGAACAACGGCTGGTTCCCTCTTGTGAATTGGAAATCCAAGTATCGATCCGACAGCCCCAGAGGGCCCGATATATCTGCCTGTCAAATACTGTGTGATTTCGTCTTCTCTAGTCACTGCAAAAATTGCCCGATCACTCAAAGGTGGGATCAGCTGTGTGAGCATCGTGGGGCGCTGCTGAGGCTGGCCATGCGCATATGTCCTGGTTGTGTCGCGGCTTCCATGATGGCGGATTGGCTCTCAGATGAAAGCCAGCTTGTTGATTTTTGTGAATGAGCAATTTTATACGCATATATAACCCTGAACTTTGCCTGCATTCTGTAAGTTAGCACATTTTTAGTCGATTTAGCCAAAAATAGTGCCACTGTGAGGCACTGTTTGCACTAATTGGAGGTCACAAACAGAGCATGAGAGTTTTCGTAGTGTATAGATGGATCACTGACAGCGCCCATTCCCGTCAGGAGAGGAGTACGTCAGGGATGCCCCATGTCCGGTCAATTGTACACGATCTGTGTCGAGCCATTCCTGAGTCTCCTACTGCGAAGGCTGACAGGTCTGGTTCTGCATGAACCGGACATGGAGGTCGTCCTCTCGGCCTACGCCGATGATGTACTCCTCATGATGACAGATCCCAATGACCTGCGGAGGATGCGCGAGTGCCAAGACGTTTTCTCGGCGGCATCCTCTTCCAGGATCAACTGGGCGAAATGTTCCGGACTCTTAGTGGGTCAGTGGCAGGAGGACTCCCTTCTGGAGGAGATGAGAGCTTTTGAGTGGAGTACTAGGCGTCTTCTCTATCTGGGAGTCTACCCGAGTCCTTCTGGGGAGACCTGGCTGGTGAACTGGCAGGACCTGGAGACGAAAGTCATGGCCCGGCTGGGGCGCTGGTCAGGCCTTCTCAGGGTGCTTTCCTATCGAGGCAGGGTGGTGGTCATAAACCAGCTGGTGGCCTCCATGTTGTGCTAACAGATGGTCACCTTGGCCCCTCCTGGCCCGCTTGTTGCGAGAATGTAGAAAACAATAGCAGAGTGCAGACAAAGTGTAACAGCTACAGAGAGAGCACGTAGACAATAAGGTGCAAGGCCAAGAGGCCATTTTATTGTACGACTGATAACATTGGGGTAGGAACTGTTCATTTCTATACATCCAAACTAGTTAACAAATACTTTTTTAAAATTTTAGGATAAATATGCTTTCACTCAGCTATATGTAAAGATAAATCTTTAATTCTGATCTTTCATGTGCAATGGACACATTTATAGGTTTAATTTATAAAACTGTGGGAACAGTCATAGAACTGTGTAGCAAGGGCCCATCTAGTCCTTAGCAACCATCTAAACCAGTTCCATCTGCCTGTGTTTGTCCCTTATCCCTCTAAACCTTTCCTATCCATGTACCAGTCCATATCCCTCTAAACCTTTGCTATCTGTGTACCCGTTCATATCCCTCTAAACCTTCCCTATCCGTGTACCTGTCCGTATCCCTCTAAACCTTTCCTATCTGTGTACCTGTCCGTATCCCTTTCCTATCCGTGTACCTGTCCGTATCCCTCTAAACCTTTCCTATCCGTGTACCTGCCTGTATCCCTCTAAACCTTTCCTATCCGTGTACCTGCCCGTATCCCTCTAAACCTTTCCTATCCGTGTACCTGTCCATATCCCTCTAAACCTTTCCTATCCGTGTACCTGTCCGTATCCCTCTAAACCTTTCCTATCCGTATCCCACTAAACCTTTCCTATCCGTGTACCTGTTCGTATCCCTCTAAACCTTCCCTATCCGTGTACCTGTCCGTATCCCCCTAAACCTTTCCTATCCGTGTACCTGCCCGTATCCCTCTAAACCTTTCCTATCCGTGTACCTGTCCGTATCCCTCTAAACCTTTCCTATCCGTGTACCTGTCCGTATCCCTCTAAACCTTTCCTATCCGTGTACCGGTCTGTATCCCTCTAAACCTTTCCTATCCGTGTACCTGTCCGTATCCCTCTAAACCTTTCCTATCCGTGTACCTGTCCGTATCCCTCTAAACCTTTCCTATCCGTGTACCTGCCCGTATCCCTCTAAACCTTTCCTATCCGTGTACCTGTCCGTATCCCTCTAAACCTTCCCTATCTGTGTACCTGTCCGTATCCCTCTAAACCTTTCCTATCCGTGTACCTGTCCGTATCCCTCTAAACCTTTCCTATCCGTGTACCGGTCTGTATCCCTCTAAACCTTTCCTATCCGTGTACCTGTCCGTATCCCTCTAAACCTTTCCTATCCGTGTACCTGTCCGTATCCCTCTAAACCTTTCCTATCCGTGTACCTGCCCGTATCCCTCTAAACTTTTCCTATCCGTGTACCTGTCCGTATCCCTCTAAACCTTCCCTATCCGTGTACCTGTCCGTATCCCTCTAAACCTTTCCTATCCGTGTACCTGTCCGTATCCCTCTAAACCTTTCCTATCCGTGTACCTGTCCGTATCCCTCTAAACCTTTCCTATCTGTGTACCTGTCCAAGTATCTTTTAAATATTGTTAATTTATCTGCCTCTTCCTCTGGCAGCTCGCTCCATAGACTGACTACCCTCCAGGTGAAGCAGTTGCCCCTCAGGTTCCTCCTATTAAATCTCTCCCCTCTCACATTAAACCTGTGCAGTCTGATTCTGATTCTCCAACCCTCGGAAAAAGACCGTGAGCATTCACCCCGACTCTGCCCCTCCTGGATTTATACACGGCACCCCTCCAATGCAATACGAATGTTCTTCAAAACTTAAGTGACAGGGAACACCCATCTCCTATCCCCAACTCCAACCGGATGTGAAACCCACAGAGCCACCTCCCCCAACCTGCACACCCACCCCTCCCATTTCCTACAGCACCTCTCTGTGACCACGTCCCCAACCCTTTGTGAGGTTGAGGTGACCAGGGGTATCAGTGGTGACAGTCAGGAGGGAAGGGCCAGCACTCTCAGTGGAAAGGCCAGACCGAGCAGTTGAGTGCAGACCAGCGAGATCCACCCCAATACTGTGAGCAACCACCCCCTCTTCTCTACCTCTGCCTCCCCGCCTCCGGCCATGAGCGACAAGCCCTCCCCCGACCTACCCCAGCTCCAGCTCCAGTCCCCGTCCCCGGGCTCCTACCTCGGCCTGGAGCCCTTCACCGAGACGGCGGCCGTGGTGATAGACAACGGCACCGGCTACACCAAGGCCGGCTTCGCGGGCGACCCCAAGCCGGGGGTGGTGCTGCCCACGGTGGTGGGGCTGCCGAACGCCCGGCAGCGGTCCAGTCCCGACTACTACGCGGGCGAGGAGGTGCCGAAGCGGCGCGGCCTGAGGCTGTGCGAGCCGCTGACCCGCGGCCTGGTCACCGACTGGGACGCGCTGGAGATGCTGTGGCACCACGTCTTCTACCGGGAGCTGCGGGCCTCGCCTGACGAGCACGCCGTCCTGCTGGCCGACGGGCCGCTGGCCCAGGCCGCGCAGCGGGAGAAGGCGGCCGAGGTCCTCTTCGAAGGCTTCGGCGTGCCGGCCATGTACGTGGCGCACCAGCCGGTCCTGTCGCTCTACTCCACCGGGCGCACCGGCGGCCTGGTGATCGAGGCCGGCTTCGGCGCCTCGTACGCGGCGCCCGTCGTGGAAGGCTACGCGCTGCCGCACGCCACGCAGCAGACGGCGGTGTCGGGGGCCGCTCTCACCGAGCACCTGGCCAAGCTGCTGGCCGACTGCGGCAACGCCTTCAGCCCGGAGGAGCGGCCGCTGGTGCGGGACATCAAGGAGCGATGCTGCTACGTGGCGCAGGACTACGGCGAGGAGCTGCTGGCGCCCGAGGGCGACTACCTGACCGACTACCGGCTGCCCGACGGCCACCTCATCAACATCGGCAACGAGCGCTTCCGATGCCCCGAGGCCTTCTTCCAGCCCGACGCCATGGGCCTGAGCGAGCCCGGCCTCCACCAGCTGGCCGCCCGCAGCCTGGAGCTCTGCCAGGCGAAGCAGCGGCCCGAGCTGCTCGGCAACGTGGTGCTGGCGGGCGGCTCCACGCTCTTCCCCGGCTTGGCCGAGCGGCTGAAGCGGGAGCTGGACAGGCTGGTGCCCGGGCCGGGCCCCGCAGTCGGCGTCTACGCCTCGCCGCATCGCCGCTTCTCCGTCTGGATCGGCGGCTCCATCACCGCCTGCCTCAACTCTTTCCAGCCCATGTGGGTGCGGCGCGCCGACTACGACGAGGAAGGGCCGGGCGTCGTGCTCCGCAAGTGCTACTGAGCACTCCAGAGTTTATTTAATAAAGAAAGTTAATGCTTCCAGAGAACTTCTCCTCCTTTTGACTTCGGCCCATCTGCTCGTGGTCTCAACCGCATCTCGGTCCGGGGTCGACAGATGCTCCACCACCTCTTCAGGGAAGGTGCTGGCCAGATAGTCCTGGAGGAATAATCTGGAAAACCCAGTGGTTCTCTCTGTCTCTCCCTCCCTTTCCTCTCTCCCTCCCCTTCTCTCCATCCCGACCTCTTTCTGTCCCCACTCCCTCTCCCTCCTTTCTTCCTCTCCACAACTCCACTTACTCTCTCACTGTCATTCTCACATTCCCCTTCCTCTCTCCCTCCCCTTCTCTCCATCCCGACCTCTTTCTGTCCCCACTCCCTCTCCCTCCTTTCTTCCTCTCCACAACTCCACTTACTCTCTCACTCTCATTCTCACATTCCCCTTCCTCTCTCCCTCCCCTTCTCTCCATCCCGACCTCTTTCTGTCCCCACTCCCTCTCCCTCCTTTCTTCCTCTCCACAACTCCACTTACTCTCTCACTCTCATTCTCACATTCCCCTTCCTCTCTCCCTCCCCTTCTCTCCATCCCGACCTCTTTCTGTCCCCACTCCCTCTCCCTCCTTTCTTCCTCTCCACAACTCCACTTACTCTCTCACTGTCATTCTCACATTCCCCTTCCTCTCTCCCTCCCCTTCTCTCCATCCCGACCTCTTTCTGTCCCCACTCCCTCTCCCTCCTTTCTTCCTCTCCACAACTCCACTTACTCTCTCACTCTCATTCTCACATTCACCCTTACACTCACTCACTCCCACATACCAGAAAGCAGGCCTGTCCATCATCAGGTGCCAGGCAGCTGTGGATTTGGGATTTGAAGAGGGTGCGGGGAGGATTTGTGGAGGGACATTGGGGTTCAGGATTGGTGGGAGTGATTTGCTCCTGGGGTTTTGGGGATGGAGCTCATGGGAAATTGAATCATAGATTCATACAGCATGAAACAGGTTTTTTGGCTCAACGATTCAGAAGTGTTAATGCACCTGTCTCAACGACTTCTTCTGGCTGTTTGTTCCAGTGACCACTTACCCCACTAGTCCTGTTTAAACTCCCCCCCCCGCCCCACGCTAAACCTGTGCCCTTGGTTTTAGACTCCCTTCGCCCATGGAGGGTCGGCTGGTGGTGTAGTGGCATGCAGATGGTGCTGAGTTCAAACCCAGCCTGGGCAGCAGCAGTACTTCCATATCTGGTCATGAAATCCCTGTGGACCCGACGGCACAAGAGGTCACGAAGAGTCGGACTTGAAAAAGTCTGGTCGTTCACCCCTCATGATTTTATAATCCTCCATAAGGTTGCCTTCACTCCAAGAAAAACAGTGCCAGTCTATCCTGTATCCCCTTATCCAGTCCTGGCAATGTCCTTGTGAATCTTCCATGCACCCTCCCCAGTTTAAGGGTCTCTGCTTCGGTCTTGAGTCTCCCCGTGGGAGAGAGCGGATAGTGATTGGTGTGTGTACATACGGGACTGGCGGCTCTCCGCCTCAGGACTCTGCAGAGATTCCTGTACGCCGAGCACCCTCCCAGGTGGCCCGTGTTGGTGACTTTCTTCCTCCGGAGGGGCTGCTGTCTTCACGAAGACATGCGGCTACCCCCAGCGGGCATCAGCCGTGCTGCTTTGCGGAGTTTGCCCAACTTCTATCAGGACCTACTGAGAGTCTGGAACATGGTCGCCTCAGGCCGGGAATCCCCTCCTCAGGCGAAGGGCGGGGTCCTGGCCGGCCCTTGCCCTACCTCAGTGGCTGTTGGTGCGGCTCAGTTGTGTGGACCGACTCAGGCCGAGCTGCTGGTTGGGCCCAGACCCCGCACTCTTCTCCGGGAGCCATGTCCACACAACTTGAGCCGTCTCTCATCGATACCCACAGTCCCATTCAGGGATGCAAGTAGGAGGTATCTGTATGGGCTGCTACTCCACATCCTCCACTTCCTTGCCCTTGTCCACCGTCCCGACACGCCATGGCGGTCGGTCCTTCCACCCAGAGGTGAGGAGGGTCCCCACTGGAAGTCCCTTTACGCCGGGGTTCTTCCCATGCACCTGGGGGATCTCGGCTGGAGGGTGCTGCATAGAGCGGTGCCCTGCAATAAGTTCTTCAGTTTGTACATGGATCTCTCACCCGCCTGTCATTTCTGTGGGCTGGAGGAGACCGTGTACCACATGTACATGGAGTGTGTGAGGCTGCAGCCTCTTTTTGCATATTTGCGTGGGCTGCTTCTCACCTTCTGGCTGCATTTTAGTCCCACCCTGTTTATATATGGTCATCCAGTAAGGAAGGGGGCAAGGAGGGATGAGGATGTCCTAGTCAACTTGCTCCTGGGGCTGGCGAAGTCCGCCATCCGTGGGTCTTGGAAACGGGTGGCGGGAGGATCTCCCCGGGCAGACTGCCTGGCAATGTTTAGGGGTATGTTCGTGCCCGGGTAAATATTGAAAAGGAACACGCACAGTCCACAGCGGCCTTAGAGGAGTTTCGAGACCGTTGGGCTCCGCGGAGTGTGAATGCCATCGTAGATAGGGATGGCAACATTCTGGTGTAATGTCTATTGTCTATTTGTAGTGAAGTAATTGTGTTAGTCACTGTTTTGTATATATTGTATAGCATCAATATTTGTATTAAAGGAATTTTGTAAAAAAAAAGTCAGACACAGAGTGAAACTCCCTCTACACCGTCCCATCACACACTCCCGGGGTCAGATACAGAGTGAAACTCCCTCTACACCGTCCCATCACACACTCCCGGGGTCAGACACAGAGTGAAACTCCCTCCACACCGTCCCATCACACACTCCCGGGGTCAGACACAGAGTGAAACTCCCTCTACACCGTCCCATCACACACTCCCGGAGTCAGACACAGAGTGAAACTCCCTACACACCGTCCCATCACACACTCCCGGGGACAGACACAGAGTGAGACTCCCTCCACACCGTCCCATCACACACTCCCGGGGTCAGACACAGAGTGAGACTCCCTCCACACCGTCCCATCACACACTCCCGGGATCAGACACTGAGTGGAGCTGTTCTGATTGCGTTGGGAGAAATCGGGGAAAAACTACTTATGAAGGTCTTGAATTACTTGGAAATTGGTTTGCAACGTCCCTTGAACATCTAAGTGAGCGGCTGGTTTAGAGTGGAAGCTTCGTTCGGAGTTTTTCTGCCAGTTTGGACGGGGTTCATTGACGGCTTCGAACTGCGGAGCACTCTGCTGTGGCGGCTGGCAACTCGCCAGGAAGCAAAAACCGGAGGCAAACGATGTTGTTTGCCCCCACTGACATCGGGGCAACCTCCTTCCATCTCTATCGTCGGGATTCTCGTTCGGTGTTGGAGCCGAACCATCGTTTGAGACGTCTCGACCTCTTATGGCCTGGAGTTTCTGCAGGACTAACGGAGTCTTTCCTGGCGTTGGAATTTCTGGCACGGAGCCAGCAAGGTACCGTCGAGTACAAACTTTTCCCGCCAGTTACTCAACTCGCTCCAGCACTTTATAACCAGCACCACCGTATCTTTCTCGATTCGGACACACAAGTAACATGCCGGACCGGTCTACTGGGAGTTGCAGGCCTTCGGGGAGTTATGCAAAGGCGGCTGCCTCTCCGGCCTCGAACAACGCCCTGTTTCGGAAGGTGAAAGTTGAACGCGGGGTGCAATGTATTTTGCGAACTGGAACTACCCTGGAAAAGTGCGCGGAGGCTATGGAGGACTTGTTGGGGAGAGATGGTGTTTTGGCCGCTGAGAAAGAGTTCAGGAAGGCGGTGTTTTACCTGAGGAATGATGAGTTGGTGCATCGGGCCCTCAGTAGAGGGATCACGGTGGAGAACATCTTTTTACCGATGGAGCTAGTGACAGCTCCCACACAACGCATCGTCCTCGGTCACGTACAGCCTTTCATCCCCAATGAGGACCTGCTTCCCGCACTGGCCCGCTTGGGGCAAGTACGGTCAGAGATAACTGCCGTCAGGCACAAATTCAGGAGGCGCACCCTCCGGACCGTAATCTCTTTCCGGCGACAGGTATTCATGAAACTGGAAAGGGAGGATGAAGTTGAGGGCCGGTTTACTGTCTGGCACGAGGGGGTAGATTATCAGGTGTATTGGAGCTCTGAGCGCCCACGGTGCCATGCGTGCGGGGAGGTGGGGCACTTTCGGAGGGACTGTCCGAACACCCGAAAACCCAGAGAGTCCACTTAGGGAACCAGTGCCCCAGCTACCTCTGCCCCTGATCCCATCCCTGCTCCTACACCTGTGCTGGCCCCTGCTCCTGCCCCTGACCCTGTCTCTACCCCTGTCCCTGTTCCTACATCTGTTCCAGTCTCTGCTCCTACCCCTGTGGTTCAGGCGGATGATCCTGGGGCTATGTGCGGGGAGGTTCAGGCGAGGGACGGGGTGGAGTCTGTGCGGGGCAAGAAAGCGAGGAAGAAGTCGAAACACGTGAAGAAGTCGGCCCCCGAGACCGCAGAGCTCACGCCCATTTGCCCTGAGGTGGAGAGGGAGGCTCGGGGAAGCGTACGGTTGGACGGGGCGATAGGAGCGGAGAGTACCGCGCTGTCGGTGAATTCCACACCTGTGTGCTCCTCCGGCTTGAAGAGGAGATGGGATTGTTCCCCCAAGAGGGCAGAGAATGCAGATGAGGGGGAGTCCCAGAAAGGGGTGGGGATCCGGGTGGAAGTTGTGTCTAACCCTGAATCCCCAGATGTAGCCACCAGTCCTGTGGTGGGTGGTGTGGTTGTGCATGAAGCTAGTGCTGGGCCTGTTTGCGCACCTGAAACAGACCTGGAGTCCTCCACACAGGACTTAGCAGTCAGCGCCTCCCTGGAGGGAAACGTATTAAGTAGTACAAGTGGAGAGGAGACCAGGCTCTCTCACAGTCAGCATCAGGCTGCCGGTGAATCCCTTGGGCCAGAGCTGCTGGGGTCCCCTTCATGCCTGACTCCTGGGGAGGGTGATATACCCTGCATGCTGACCCCATCAACTAATGGCCTGCAGGGAGTCCCTTGGGATTTTCCCTCCATCGTCGCAACTGTGGGTAAGACTGATGCGACGGTGGAGCGGGAAGGTATAGGGGAGGTACCTGCTGTGCAGTGTAGGTTACAGGGGCAGCCACCTTATACACCACCTGAGGAGGACGGTGGGGGATCTGTCTGCAGTGAGGGGGATTCATTTGACAGCGAGACAATGGACATCCTCACCCCTCCAGAGAAGTCCCCATTGATACCTGTGGAGGAGATCAGAGAGTTTATTCACTCCTCCGTTGGTGCAAAGCATCGGCCTAAACGAGCCTCGCTTCGCTGGCCTAGCATGCCGAGGCTGGTGAAGTCCCTGAGGGTCATCCTCAGACGGAAGGGGAAGGGGAAGGGGAATGCTGTGTCGGGGAATGACGGGCGGCAGCTGAAATCCTTCCTGGATGACCTGGTGCGGGACATCAGGATGAAAAGCAGCCTCGCTCCTTCGGGAGATGGTGGGTCACAGGGTAGCGATGGTAGCAGTCGGGCCTGGAAAGCAAAGAATATTCTTGGTTTTCTTCGGGAGAGTGCGGCTGAGGGCGCCATCGCTCTCAGTGGGAAGGGGACTGGTGCTGAGGCCTAGTGTGCTCCCGACATGAAGCTTACCATAGCTAGTCTCAATGTAAACAGTAGCAGGGGCTCTCTCCGCAGGTTTAACAATCTCTCAGTCCTCAGGGATGGGAGATATGCGGTGAGTTTCCTGCAGGAAACCCATACCACCCCGGGGGACGAGTCCGCTTGGCTCCTGGAGTGGCAGGGCGGGGTCTACATGAGTCACCTTAGCTCCAACTCTAGTGGGGTGGCGATCCTGTTGGCCCCAACCTTCCGGCCAGAGATCGTAGGAGTCCAAGATGTTGTGCCCGGCCGTCTGCTCCACCTGGCTGTGCGCCTGGATGGAGTACCGTTACATTTTATCAACGTGTACGCTCCGAGGCACGGGGTGATGCAGACGCGCCTATTCTGTCAGCTGTCCACCTTGCTGAGTTCCATCGATCCTGGGGACTGCGTCATCCTCGGGGGAGACTTCAACTGTACACTCGAGGTGGAGGACCGTTCGGGCCTCCAACGCGACCCACCATCGGCGAAAAGGTTAAAGGAGCTAGTCGGCTCCTTTGACTTGGTGGACAGCTGGCGGAATCTTCACCCTGACTCTAGCGCCTTCTCCAGAAGATCTAGAGAGGGGGTTCCCGGATAGACCGCCTGTATATCTCTCGGGCTTATGTCTCCCGCGTGTCGGCGTCCTCCATGCGGCCGGTGTCGTGCTCGGATCATCACCTTGTGTGGATGGAATTTACTCCTCTGCACCCTCAGGTGGGGTCTGGGTATTGGCACTTTAACAACCGGCTTCTGGAGGACAGCCAATTCCGGGATCCATTCCAAGCGTTCTGGGCCACCTGGAGAGGGAGACGGAGAGAGTTTGGCTCCCTACGACTGTGGTGGGATGTGGACAAGGCCCACATCCGGTTTTTATGTCCGGAGTACACTAGGGGGTCGACAAAGAGGCGGGGCTCTGAGATTGAGCGGCTTGAGAGTGCGTTGCTTGACCTGGAATCCCGTCTTGGTCCGACCAGTGGAGACCATCAAATGTGGCAGGAATACCAGGAGAAGAAGGACGCACTCAGGAATCTGCAGCTTCAGCAGTCCCGAGGTGCGTATGTGAGGTCGCGGATCCAAATGCTGCAAGATTTGGACCGCGGCTCACCCTTCTACTCGTTGGAGAAGTGGCAGGGAGTTCAAAAGCAGCTGGTGGAGCTACTGGCTGCTGATGGCTCCTCCATCACGGATCCTGACGAAATTATCAAAGAAGTCCGCACTTTCTATCGGTCCTTATTCTCACCGGATCCATCAAATGCGGGGGCGTGCAGTGAGGTCTGGGAAGATTTGCCAAAGGTCAGCCCAGATGATGCAGCGCGTCTGGACGCCTCCCTGACTGGGGAGGAGCTGTCTACTGCCCTTCGGCAACTCCGGAGGGGTAAATCCCCTGGCTTAGATGGTCTGAGTGTAGAGTTTTATCAGGCTTTTTGGGATGTCCTGGGGGTCGATTACAGCCTTGTTCTAGGGGAGAGCCTAGCCACCGGGGAAATGCCCCTCTCATGGCGGAGAGCTGTTGTGGTCCTGCTGCCCAAGAAGGGAGACCTCCGCCTGCTAAAGAACTGGCGCCCGGTCTCCCTCTTGTGCACGGACTACAAGATCTTCACCCGGGCAATGGCCAACCGTCTTGGTTCAGTACTGGGACAGTTGATTCATCCTGACCAATCTTACATGGCCCCGGGCTGCTCCATCCAGGACAATGTCCACCTAGTACAGGACCTGCTCCACCTGCACCAGGAGACTGGGTCCCGGGCAGCGTTTCTTTCTCTTGACCAGGAGAAGGCGTTTGACCGGGTAGACCACAGTTTCCTGGTGGGCACTCTGCAGGCTTTTGGGCTCGGACCACACTTTGTGGCTCGAGTTCAGCTCCTCTACTCTGCCGCAGAGTGCCTTGTTAAGGTCAATGGATCACTGGCAGCACCCATTCCCTTCAGGAGAGGAGTACGTCAGGGATGCCCCATGTCCGGTCAATTGTATGCGATCTGTGTCGAGCCATTCCTGAGCCTCCTACGGCGAAGGCTGACAGGTCTGGTTCTGTGTGAACCGGACATGGAGGTCGTCCTCTCGGCCTATGCCGATGATGTACTCCTCATGCTGACAGATCCTAATGACCTGCGGAGGATGCGCGAGTGCCAAGACGTTTTCTCGGCGGCATCCTCTTCCAGGATCAACTGGGCAAAATGTTCCGGACTCTTAGTGGGTCAGTGGCAGGTGGACTCCCTGCCGGAGGAGATGAGAGCTTTTGAGTGGAGTACTAGGCATCTCCTCTATCTGGGAGTCTACCTGAGTCCTTCTGGGGAGACCTGGCTGGCGAACTGGCAGGACCTGGAGACAAAAGTCATGGCCCGGCTGGGGCGCTGGTCAGGCCTTCTCAGGGTGCTTTCCTATCGAGGCAGGGTGGTGGTCATAAACCAGCTGGTGGCCTCCATGTTGTGGTATCGGATGGTCACCTTGGCCCCTCCTGCCCCGTTTGTTGCAAGACTGCAGAGGAAGTTAGTGGACTTCTTCTGGGGCAACAGGAAACACTGGGTCTCTGCAGCAGTCTTGTCTCCCAGTGGGAGAGGGCGGACAGTCGCTGGTGTGCGTCCGAACGCAGCTGGCGGCTCTCCGCCTCAGGACTCTGCAGAGATTCCTGTACGCCGAGCACCCTCCCAGGTGGCACGTCTTGGCGACTTTCTTCCTCCGGAGGGGCTGCTGTCTTCACGAAGACATGCGGCTACCACCGGCGGGCATCAGCCATGCTGCTTTGCGGAGTCTGCCCGGCTTCTATCAGGACCTACTGAGAGTCTGGAACGTGGTTGCCTCAGGCCGGGAATCCCCTCCTCTGTCAGAGGGCAGAGTCCTGGCCGACCCTTGTACTACCTCAGTGGGTGTCGATGCTGCTCAGTTGTGTGGACCGACTCAGGCCGAGCTGCTGGTCGGGCCCAGACCCCGCAATCTTCTCCGGGAGCCATGTCCACACAACTTGAGCCGTCTCTCATCGATACCCACAGTCCCATTCAGGGATGCAAGTAGGAGGTATTTATATGGGCTGCTACTCCACATCCTCCACTTCCTTGCCCTTGTCCACCGTCCCGACACGCCATGGCGGTCGGTCTTTCCACCCGGAGGTGAGGAGGGTCCCCACTGGAAGTCACTCTATGAGGGGGTTCTTCCCATGCACCTGGGGGATCTCGGCTGGAGGGTGCTGCATAGAGCGGTGCCCTGCAATAAGTTCTTCAGTTTGTACATGGATCTCCCACCCACATGCCACTTCTGCAGGCTGGAGGAGACTGTGTACCACATGTACATGGAGTGTGTGAGGCTGCAGCCTCTTTTTGCATATTTGCGTGGGCTGCTTCTCACCTTCTGGCTGCATTTTAGTCCCACTCTGTTTATATATGGTCATCCAGTAAGGAAGGGGGCAAGGAGGGATGAGGATGTCCTAGTCAACTTGCTCCTGGGGCTGGCGAAATCCGCCATCCGTGGGTCTTGGAAACGGGTGGCGGGAGGATCTCCCCGGGCAGACTGCCTGGCAATGTTTAGGGGGTATGTTCGTGCCCGGGTAAATATTGAAAAAGAACACGCGCAGTCCACAGCGGCCTTAGAGGAGTTTCGAGACTGTTGGGCTTCGCGGAGTGTGACTGCCATCGTGGATAGGGATGGCAACATTCTGGTGTAATGTCTATTGTCTATTTGTAGTGCAGTAATTGTGTTTGCCACTGTTTTGTATATATTGTATAGCACCAATATTTGTAATAAAGGATTTTGTAATATAAAAAAAAGTGTCAGACACAGAGTGAAACTCCCTCCACACCGTCCCATCACACACTCCCGGGGTCAGACACAGAGTGAATCTCCCTCCACACCGTCCCATCACACACTCCCGGGGTCAGACACAGAGTGAATCTCCCTCCACACCGTCCCATCACACACTCCCGGGGTCAGACACAGAGTTAATCTCCCTCCACACCGTCCCATCACACACTCCCGGGGTCAGACACAGAGTGAAACTCCCTCCACACCGTCCCATCACACACTCCCGGGGTCAGACACAGAGTGAAACTCCCTCCACACTGTCCCATCACACACTCCCGGGGTCAGACACAGAGTGAAACTCCCTCCACACCGTCCCATCACACACTCGCGGGTCAGACACCGAGTCAGTCTCTGAGGGAGAGGACTGCGTTGGTCAGGGTCTGAATCCAGGTGCTGCTTGCCCCCTGAGCTGGCATCACAGGACTGAGTTTGCACGTGTGTGCATGACCGTGTTCAGAACATCTGCAGCTTTGGTTTTGGAGAACATTCTAAATATAGCCCAGTTCAGAACTGTCTCACACCTGCATCAGCTCCTGGTCCAGGTGTTGAATTGTTAGAGTGGGATACAGAAATGTTCAACACATCGTCTAATCACAGCTTTTTTTAAAAAAAAAATTAGAGCTTTATAACACTTCAGGCCACATTGAGGGTAATACATTCAGTTCTGGTCTCCACATTACAGGAAGGGTCTGGAAGCTTTAGGGGGGGGGATCAGCAGGATGCGGTCCGGATTAGAGGTTATGACCTATAAGGAGAGGCTGGAGAAATCGATGTAATGGTGGAGGCTGACGGGAGGCCTGTTAGAAGTTTATCAGGTTGAAAAGCAAAGCCAGAAGTGTCAGATACTAGTTGGGCACAACTTTAAAGTCAGAGGGGCAAAGTTTAATAGCGATGTGCAGGGTAAGATCTGTTTAAACAGAGTGCTGGGTGACAAGAGTCTAACGGGTAGAAGTTGCCCTTGAACCTAGAGGTACTTGCTGTCGGGTTTCTGTGTCTTCCGATCGATGGGAGGGGGAGAAGAGAACATAAATCTGATACGTGAGAGGTTAAAGGGTTGGAGGTGGGGTATTAGCATGCATTGAACGTTGTTATTGCATTGAGGATAAGAGAGGAATAATTGAGTGGTCTTTGGGCTGTTCCCAATGAATCCGTTCCTCACCCACAGTTATTTTTGATTTGTATAATATGTATAAGTTGGAAGTGGAGGGTGTCCTGTCACACTCCTGACCTGTGCCTTGTAGATGGGGGAGAGCTAATGTGGCGGATGTTGAGTGCATGGACTAACTCCACCCAGGGAAGTGGGGAATGTCCCGTCACACTCCTGACCTGTGCCTTGTAATGTGTTGGATGTTGAGTGCATAGACTAACTCCACCCAGGGAAGTGGAGAGTGTCCTGTCATTCTCCTGACTTGTGCCTTGTTGATGGGGGAGGAGGTAATGTGTTGGATGTTGAGTCCATGGACTAACTCCACCCAGGGAGTTGGAGAGTGTCCTGTCATTCTCCTGACCTGTGCCTTGTAGACAGGCGAGAGACTTTCAGATGTTGAGAGGTGAGTCTCTCACTGGAAGACTCCCCAGCCTCTGACCCCTGGGTTGTTGATGCTGGGGGACCGGGTGTTGGGATGTCAAGGCCTTAACCAGCACTAAACACAGCCAGCTTTCAGGCTTAGGTCTTGAGCCAGAAGTGTGTGACGTTGGAAGCCCAGTCATGCAGCAGGTAGAGCTGTCGGCTCATGCTCCAGAGAGCTGGGTTCAATGCCCACCTTGGATGCTTGCGTGTTCTCCCTCTGACCACGCGGGTTCCCCTGCCCCCCGGTGCTCTGGTTCCCTCCCATGTCCCAATAATACGTGGGGTTAATGGACCATTGTATGTCACCCTGCTGATGTGTGGCTGGGGCTGGAATCTGGAATGGGATAATGTGAGGAGAGAGGAATGGGAGTAAATAGGGTTGGGAATGGATGGTAGGCATGCTTTGGATGGGCCGAACGACCTGGTTTCCTGCTGTACAATACCCAAACTGCATCTCATCTTGTGACTGGAAGTTGCAGTAACATCCCCACAAACTGGGAATATGTCCCCAGGTTTCAAAGGCTCCCTGACTGGAGGGAGGTGGGTCGGAGCAGCAGAGTGACAGAGGGGAAGATCAGTGATGGAGGGGGAATGAGGAGCTGATTGATTCATTATGTTCCCAGTTTTTATTTTGTTTGGAGGTAATGGGCCCTCCTGGCCCAGTGAAGCCTTGCCACACAACCATCCCCAGGTCAACTGTGGCCCTGGTCTGTGGCTGAGGGCTAGCATTGGTGAAGAGTTGTTGGGGATGTGAGGAGAATGAAGTGAGTGGAACCGACTGGACTCGATCGTTGCCTGACTCTGCTTACCTTCTGTCCCGCAGTGCCGGACGCGCCGGTGATCGACACGCAGCGCACCTACGCCTATGACCAGATCTACCTCTGCTGGCGGCTGCCGCGAGACTCCGCGGCAGCCTGGCACTACGATGTGGAGTACCGGCAGGCCGACCTTCCGGCCAAGGATCCCCGGAGCCGCTGGCAGCGCATTGAGGAGGTGCGGGGCACGGGGGCCGTAGTCGGGCACCTGGACACCGATCGCGTCTACGCACTCCGGGTGCGCGGCTTCAACAAGGCCGGCCACGGAGAGTACAGCGAGGAGATCTACCTGCGCAGCCCGCCTGCACCGGGTGAGCCGAAATTCGGACTGAGGCAACCGGTCTCTGACACCGTCTGCACCGTCCCATCCCACACCCCCAGGGTCACACTCAGTGAAACTCCCTCCATACCGTCCCATCACACACTCCCGGGGTCAGACTCAGTGAAACTCCCTCCACACTGTCCCATCACACACTCCCGGGGTCAGACACAGAGTGAAACTCCCTCCACACCGTCCCATCACACACTCCCGGGGTCAGACACAGAGTGAAGCTCCCTCCACACCATCCCATCACACACTCCTGGGGTCAGACACAGAGTGAGACTCCCTCTACACTGTCCATTCACACACTCCCGGGGTCAGACACAGAGTGAAACTCCCTCCACACTGTCCCATCACACACTCCCGGGGTCAGACACAGAGTGAAACTCCCTCCACACCGTCCCATCTCACACTCCCGGGGTCAGACACAGAGTGAATCACCCTCCACACTGTCCCATCACACACTCCCGGGGTCAGACTCAGTGAAACTCCCTCTACACCATCCCATAACACACTCCCGGGGTCAGACACAGAGTGAAGCTCCCTCTACACTGTCCCATCACACACTCCCGGGGTCAGACACAGAGTGAAACTCCCTCCACACCGTCCCATCCCACACTCCCGGGGTCAGACACCGAGTGAATCTCCCTCCACACCGTCCCATCACACACTCCCGGGGTCAGACTCAGTGAAACTCCCTCCACACCATCCCATCACACACCCCCAGGGTCAGACTCAGTGAAACTCCCTCCACACCGTCCCATCACACACTCCCGGGGTCAGATACAGAGTGAAACTTCCTCTACACAGTCCCATCACACACTCCCGGGGTCAGACACAGAGTGAAACTCCCTCCACACCGTCCCATCACACACTCCCGGGGTCAGATACAGAGTGAAACTTCCTCTACACAGTCCCACCACACACTCCCGGGGTCAGACACAGAGTGAATCTCCCTCTACACCGTCCCATCACACACTCCCGGGGTCAGACACAGAGTGAAACTTCCTCCACACCGTCCCATCACACACTCCCGGGGTCAGACACAGAGTGAAACTTCCTCCACACCGTCCCATCACATACTCCCGGGGTCAGACACAGAGTGAAACTCCCTCCACACTGTCCCATCACACACTCCCGGGGTCAGACACAGAGTGAAACTCCCTCCACACCGTCCCATCACACACTCCCGGGGTCAGACACAGAGTGAAGCTCCCTCCACACCATCCCATCACACACTCCTGGGGTCAGACACAGAGTGAGACTCCCTCTACACTGTCCATTCACACACTCCCGGGGTCAGACACAGAGTGAAACTCCCTCCACACTGTCCCATCACACACTCCCGGGGTCAGACACAGAGTGAAACTCCCTCCACACCGTCCCATCACACACTCCCGGGGTCAGACACAGAGTGAGACTCCCTCCACACCGTCCCATCACATACTCCCGGGGTCAGACACAGAGTGAAACTCCCTCCACACTGTCCCATCACACACTCCCGGGGTCAGACACAGAGTGAAACTCCCTCCACACTGTCCCATCACACACTCCCGGGGTCAGACACAGAGTGAAGCTCCCTCTACACTGTCCCATCACACACTCCCAGGGTCAGACACAGAGTGAAACTCCCTCCACACTGTCCCATCACACACTCCCGGGGTCAGACACAGAGTGAAGCTCCCTCCACACCGTCCCATCACACACTCCCGGGGTCAGACACAGAGTGAAGCTCCCTCCACACTGTCCCATCACACACTCCCGGGGTCAGACACTGAGTGGAGCTGTTCTGATTGTGCTGGGAGAAATCGGGGAAAAACTACTTTGTGAAGGTCTTGAATTACTTGGAAATTGGTTTGAAACGTCTCTTGAACATCTAAGTGAGCGGCTGGTTTAGAGTGGAAGCTTCGTTCGGAGTTTTTCTGCCAGTTTGGATGTGGTTCGTTGACGGCTTCGAACTGCGTAGCACCCAGCTATGGCCGCTGGCAACTCGCCAGGAAGCAGGTTCGCTCCAAAAACCGGAGGCAAACGACGTTGTTTGCCCCCACTGACATCAGGGCAACCTCCTTCCATCTCTATCGTCGGGATTCTCGTTCGGTGTTGGAGCCGAACCGTCGTTTGAGACGTCTCGACCTCTCACGGCCTGGAAGTTTCTACAGGACTCACGGAGCCTTTCCTGGCGTTGGAATTTCTGGCGCCAAGCCAGCAAGGTACCGTCGAGTACAAACTTTTCCCGCCAGTTACTCAATTCGCTCCAGGTCTTTATAACCAGCACCACCGTATCTTTCTCGATTCGGACACACAAGTAACATGCCGGACCAGTCTGCGGGGAGTCGCAGGCCTTCGGGGAGTTATGCAAAGGCGGCTGCCTCTCCGGCCTCGAACAACGCCCTGTTTCGGACGGTGAAAGTTGAACGCGGGGTGCAATGTATTTTGCGAACTGGAACTACGCTGGAAAAGTGCGCGGAGGCCATGGAGGACTTGTAGGGGAGAGATGGTGTTTTGGCCGCTGAGAAGGAGTTCGGGAAGGCGGTGTTTTACCTGAGGAATGATGAGTTGGTGCATCGGGCCCTCAGTAGAGGGATCACGGTGGAGAACATCTTTTTACCGATGGAGCTAGTGACAGCTCCCACACAGCGCATCGTCCTCGGTCACGTACAGCCTTTCATCCCCAACGAGGACCTGCTTCCCGCACTGGCCCGCTTGGGGCAAGTACGGTCAGAGATAACTGCCATCCGGCACAAATTCAGGAGGCGCACCCTCCGGACCGTAATCTCTTTCCGGCGACAGGTATTCATGAAGCTGGAAAAGGAGGACGAAGTTGAGGGCCGGTTTACTGTCCGGCACGAGGGGGTAGATTATCAGGTGTATTAGAGTTCTGAGCGCCCACGGTGCCATGCGTGCGGGGAGGTGGGGCACTTTCGGAGGGACTGTTCGAACACCCGAAAACCCAGAGAGTCCACTTCGGGAACCAGTGCCCCAGCTACCTCTGCCCCTGATCCCATCCCTGCTCCTACACCTGTGCTGGCCCCTGCTCCTGCCCCTGACCCTGTCTCTACCCCTGTCCCTGTTCCTACATCTGTTCCAGTCTCTGCTCCTACCCCTGTGGTTCAGGCGGATGATCCTGGGGCTATGTGCGGGGAGGTTCAGGCGAGGGACGGGGTGGAGTCTGTGCGGGGCAAGAAAGCGAGGAAGAAGTCGAAACACGTGAAGAAGTCGGCCCCCGAGACCGCAGAGCTCATGCCCATTTGCCCTGAGGTGGAGAGGGAGGCTCGGGGAAGCGTACGGTTGGACGGGGCGATAGGAGCGGAGAGTACCGCGCTGTCGGTGAATTCCACACCTGTGTGCTCCTCCGGCTTGAAGAGGAGATGGGATTGTTCCCCCAAGAGGGCAGAGAATGCAGATGAGGGGGAGACCCAGAAAGGGGTGGGGATCCGGGTGGAAGTTGTGTCTAACCCTGAATCCCCAGATGTAGCCACCAGTCCTGTGGTGGGTGGTGTGGTTGTGCATGAAGCTAGTGCTGGGCCTGAAACAGACCTGGAGCCCTCCACCCAGGACTTAGCAGTAAGCGACTCCCTGGAGGGAAACGTATTAAGTAGTACAAGTGGAGAGGAGACCAGGCTCTCTCACAGTCAGCATCAGGCTGCCGGTGAATCCCTTGGGCCAGAGCTGCTGGGGTCCCCTTCATGCCTGACTCCTGGGGAGGGTGATATACCCTGCATGCTGACCCCATCAACTAATGGCCTGCAGGGAGTCCCTTGGGATTTTCCCTCCATCGTCGCAACTGTGGGTAAGACTGATGCGACGGTGGAGTGGGAAGGTATGAGGGAGGTACCCGCTGTACAGTGTAGGTTACAGGGGCAGCCACCTTATACACCACCTGAGGAGGATGGTGGGGGATCTGTCTGCAGTGAGGGGGATTCATTTGACAGCGAGACAATGGACATCCTCACCCCTCCAGAGAAATCCCCATTGATACCTGTGGAGGAGATCAGAGAGTTTATTCACTCCTCCATGGGTGCAAAGCATCGGCCTCGCTTCGCTGGCCTAGCATGCCGAGGCTGGTGAAGTCCCTGAGGGTCATCCTCAGACGGAAGGGGAAGGGGAAGGGGAATGCTGTGTCGGGGAATGACGGGCGGCAGCTGAAATCCTTCCTGGATGACCTGGTGCGGGACATCAGGATGAAAAGCAGCCTCGCTCCTTCGGGAGATGGTGGGTCACAGGGAAGCGATGGTAGCAGTCGGGCCCGGAAAGCAAAGGATATTCTTGGTTTTCTTCGGGATAGTGCGGCTGAGGGCGCCATCGCTCTCAGTGGGAAGGGGACTGGTGCTGAGGCCTAGTGTGCTCCCGACATGAAGCTTACCATAGCTAGTCTCAATGTAAACAGTAGCAGGGGCTCTCTCAGCAGGTTTAACAATCTCTCAGTCCTCAGGGATGGGAGATACGCGGTGAGTTTCCTGCAGGAAACCCATACCACCCCGGGGGACGAGTCCGCTTGGCTCCTGCAGTGGCAGGGCGGGGTCTACATGAGTCACCTTAGCTCCAACTCTAGCGGGGTGGCGATCCTGTTCGCCCCAACCTTCCGGCCAGAGATCGTAGGAGTCCAAGATGTTGTGCCCGGCCGTCTGCTCCACCTGGCTGTGCGCCTGGATGGAGTACCGTTACATTTTATCAATGTGTACGCTCCGAGGCGCGGGGTGATGCAGACGCACCTATTCTGTCAGCTGTCCACCTTGCTGAGTTCCATCGATCCTGGGGACTGCGTCATCCTCAGGGGAGACTTCAACTGTACCCTCGAGGTGGAGGACCGCTCGGGCCTCCAACGCGACCCAGCATCGGCGAAAAGGTTAAAGGAGCTAATCGGCTCCTTTGACTTGGTGGACAGCTGGCGGAATCTTCACCCTGACTCTAGCGCCTTCTCCAGAAGATCTAGAGAGGGGGTTCCCGGATAGACCGCCTGTATATCTCTCGGGCTTATGTCTCCCGCGTATCGGCGTCCTCCATGCGGCCGGTGTCGTTCTCGGATCATCACCTTGTGTGGATGGAATTTACTCCTCTGCACCCTCGGGTGGGATCCGGGTATTGGCACTTTAACAACCGGCTGCTGGAGAACAGCCGATTCCGGGATACATTCCGAGCATTCTGGGCCACCTGGAGAGAGAGATGGAGAGAGTTTGGCTCCCTACAGCTGTGGTGGGATGTGGGCAAGGCTACATCCGGTTTTCATGTCGGGAGTACACTAGGGGGTCGACAAAGAGGCGGGGCTCTGAGATTGAGCGGCTTGAGAGAGCGTTGCTTGACCTGGAGTTCCGTCTTGGTCCGACCAGTGGAGACCAACAGCTGTGGCAGGAATACCAGGAGAAGAAGGATGCACTCAGGAATCTGCAGCTTCAGCAGTCCCGAGGTGCGTATGTGAGGTCGTGGATCCAAATGCTGCAAGATTTGGACTACGGCTCACCCTTCTTCTACTCGTTGGAGAAGTGGCGGGGAGTTCAAAAGCAGCTGGTGGAGCTACTGGCTGCTGATGGCTCCTCCATCACGGATCCTGACGAAATTATCAAAGAAACCCGCACTTTCTATCGGTCCTTATTCTCACCGGATCCGTCAAATGTGGGGGCGTGCAGTGAGGTCTGGGAAGATTTGCCAAAGGTCAGCCCAGATGACGCAGCGCGTCTGGACGCCTCCCTCACTGGGGAGGAGCTGTCTACTGCCCTTCGACAACTCCGGAGGGGTAAATCCCCTGGCTTAGATGGTCTGAGTGTAGAGTTTTATCAGGCTTTTTGGGATGTCCTGGGGGTCGATTACAACCTTGTTCTAGGGGAGAGCCTAGCCACCGGGGAAATGCCCCTCTCATGGCGGAGAGCTGTCGTGGTCCTACTGCCCAAGAAGGGAGACCTCCGCCTGCTAAAGAACTGGCGCCCGGTCTCCCTCTTGTGCACGGACTACAAGATCTTCGCCCGGGCAATGGCCAACCGTCTTGGTTCAGTACTGAGACAGGTGATTCATCCTGACCAATCTTACATGGCCCCGGGCCGCTCCATCCAGGACAATGTCCACCTAGTACGGGACCTGATCCACCTGCACCAGGAGACTGGGTCCCGGGCAGCGTTTCTTTCTCTTGACCAGGAGAAGGCGTTTGACCGGGTAGACCACAGTTTCCTGGTGGGCACTCTGCAGGCTTTTGGGCTCGGACCACACTTTGTGGCTCGAGTTCAGCTCCTCTACTCTGCCGCAGAGTGCCTTGTTAAGGTCAATGGATCACTGGCAGCACCCATTCCCTTCAGGAGAGGAGTACGTCAGGGATGCCCCATGTCCGGTCAATTGTATGCGATCTGTGTCGAGCCATTCCTGAGCCTCCTACGGCGAAGGCTGACAGGTCTGGTTCTGCGTGAACCGGACATGGAGGTCGTCCTCTCGGCGTACGCCGATGATGTACTCCTCATGCTGACAGATCCCAATGACCTGCGGAGGATGCGCGAGTGCCAAGACGTTTTCTCGGCGGCATCCTCTTCCAGGATCAACTGGGAGAAATGTTCCGGACTCTTAGTGGGTCAGTGGCAGGTGGACTCCCTTCTGGAGGAGATGAGAGCTTTTGAGTGGAGTACTAGGCGTCTCCTCTATCTGGGAGTCTACCTGAGTCCTTCTGGGGAGACCTGGCTAGCGAACTGGCAGGACCTGGAGACAAAAGTCATGGCCCGGCTGGGGCGCTGGTCAGGCCTTCTCAGGGTGCTTTCCTATCGAGGCAGGGTGGTGGTCATAAACCAGCTGGTGGCCTCCATGTTGTGGTATCGGATGGTCACCTTGGCACCTCCTGCCCCGTTTGTTGCAAGACTGCAGAGGAAGTTAGTGGATTTCTTCTGGAGCAACAGGAAACAGCAGTCTTGAGTCTCCCAGTGGGAGAGGGCGGATAGTGATTGGTGTGTGTTCGAACGCAACTGGCGGCTCTCCGCCTCAGGACTCTGCAGAGATTCCTGTACGCTGAGCACCCTCCTAGGTGGCCCGTGTTGGTGACTTTCTTCCTCCGGAGGTGTTGCTGTCTTCACGAAGACATGCGACTACCCCCGGCGGGCATCAGCTGTGCTGCTTTGCGGAGTCTGCCCGGCTTCTATCAGGACCTGCTGAGAGTCTGGAACAAGGTCGCCTCAGGCCGGGAATCCCCTCCTCTGGCAGAGGGCAGAGTCCTGGCCGACCCTTGTCCTACCTCAGTGGTTGTTGATGCGGCTCAGGTGTGTGGACCGACTCAGGCCGAGCTGCTGGTTGGGCCCAGACCCCGCACTCTTCTCCGGGAGCCATGTCCACACAAGTTGAGCCGTCTCTCATCGATACCCACAGTCCCATTCAGGGATGCAAGTAGGAGGTATCTGTATGGGCTGCTACTCCACATCCTCCACTTCCTTACCCTTGTCCACCGTCCCGACACGCCATGGCGGTCGGTCCTTCCACCCGGAGGTGAGGAGGGTCCCCACTGGAAGTCACTCTATGAGGGGGTTCTTCCCATGCACCTGGGGGATCTCGGCTGGAGGGTGCTGCATAGAGCGGTGCCCTGCAATAAGTTTTTCAGTTTGTACATGGATCTCCCACCCGCATGTCATTTCTGCAGGCTGGAGGAAACCGTGTACCACATGTACATGGAGTGTGCAAGGCTGCAGCCCTTTTTCGCGTACTTGCATGGGCTGCTTCTGGCTGCATTTTAGTCCCACCCTGTTTATGTATGGTCATCCAGTAAGGAGGGGTCATGGAGGGATGAGGATGTCCTTGTAAACTTGCTCCTGGGGCTGGCGAAATCCGCCATGCAAGGGTCATGGAAACGGGTGTCGGGAGGATCTCCCCGGGCAGACTGCCTGGCAATGTTTAGAGGCTACGTTCGTGCTCAGGTAAATATTGAAAAAGAACGCGCGCAGTCCGCGGCGACGTTAGAGGAGTTTCGAGACCGTTGGGCTCCGCGGGGTGTAAATGCCATCGTGGATAGGGATGGCAACATTCTGGTGTCATGTCTATTGTCTATTTGTAGTGAAGTAATTGTGTTAGTCACTGTTTTGTATATATTGTATAGCATCAATATTTGTATTAAAGGAATTTTGTAAAAAAAAAAGTCAGACACAGAGTGAAACTCCCTCCACACCGTCCCATCACACACTCCCGGGGTCAGACACAGAGTGAAACTCCCTCCACACCGTCCCATCACACACTCCCGGGGTCAGACACAGAGTGAAACTCCCTCCACACCGTCCCATCACACACTCCCAGGGTCAGACACAGAGTGAAACTCCCTCCACACCGTCCCATCACACACTCCCAGGGTCAGACACAGAGTGAAACTCCCTCTACACTGTCCCATCACACACTCCCAGGGTCAGACACACAGTGAAACTCCCTCCACACCGTCCCATCACACACTCCCAGGGTCAGATACAGAGTGAAACTCCCTCCACACCGCCCCATCACACACTCCCGGGGTCAGACACAGAGTGAAACTCCCTCCACACCGTCCCATCACACACTCCCAGGGTCAGACACAGAGTGAAACTCCCTCTACACTGTCCCATCACACACTCCCAGGGTCAGACACAGAGTGAAACTCCCTCTACACTGTCCCATCACACACTCCCAGGGTCAGACACAGAGTGAAACTCCCTCTACACTGTCCCATCACACACTCCCAGGGTCAGACACAGAGTGAAACTCCCTCTACACTGTCCCATCACACACTCCCGGGGTCAGACACACAGTGAAACTCCCTCCACACCGTCCCATCACACACTCCCAGGGTCAGATACAGAGTGAAACTCCCTCCACACCGCCCCATCACACACTCCCGGGGTCAGACACAGAGTGAAACTCCCTCCACACCGCCCCATCACACACTCCCGGGGTCAGACACAGAGTGAATCTCCCTCCACACCGTCCCATCACACACTCCCGGGGTCAGACACAGAGTGAAGCTCCCATTGCACCTTCCCATCACACACTCCCGGGGTCAGACAGAGAGTGAAACTCCCTCCACACCGTCCCATCACACACTCCCGGGGTCAGACACAGAGTCAAGCTCCCTCCACACCGTCCCATCACCCACTCCCGGGGTCAGACACAGAGTGAAACTCCCTCCACACCGTCCCATCACACACTCCTGGGGTCAGACACAGTGTGAAACTCCCTCTACACTGTCCCATCACACACTCCCGGGGTCAGACACAGAGTGAAACTCCCTCCACACCGTCCCATCACACACTCCCGGGGTCAGACACAGAGTCAAGCTCCCTCCACACCGTCCCATCACACACTCCCGGGGTCAGACTCAGTGAAACCCTCTACACTGTCCCATCACACACTCCCGGGGTCAGACACAGAGTGAAACTCCCTCCACACTGTCCCATCACACACTCCCGGGGTCAGACAGAGTAAAACTCCCTCCACACCGTCCCATCACACACTCTCGGGGTCAGACACAGAGTGAAACTCCCTCCACACCGTCCCATCAAACGCTCCCGGGGTCAGACAGAGAGTGAAACTCGCTCCACACTGTCCCATCACACACTCCCGGGGTCAGACACAGAGTGAAACTCCCTCCACACCATCCCATCACACACTCCCGGGGTCAGACACAGAGTGAAACTCCCTCCACACCGTCCCATCACCCACTCCCGAGGTCAGACACTGAGTGAAACTCCCTCCACACCGTCCCATCACACACTCCCGGGGTCAGACACAGAGTGAAACTCCCTCCACACCTTCCCATCACACACTCCCGGGGTCAGACTCAGTGAAACTCCCTCTACACTCTCCCATCACACACTCCCTGGGTCAGACAGAGTAAAACTCCCTCCACACCGTCCCATCACACACTCCCGGGGTCAGACACAGAGTGAAACTCCCTCCAGACCGTCCCATCACACACTCCCGGGGTCAGACTGAGAGTGAAACTCGCTCCACACCATCCCATCCCACACTCCCGGGGTCAGACACAGAGTGAAACTCCCTCCAGACCGTCCCATCACACACTCCCGGGATCAGACACAGAGTGAAACTCCCATTGCACCATCATGATGTAACGGAAGATGAAATCCCTCTTTCAGTCTCTGCTTTTCTGACCGGAACTGCAGCTGCTTTGGATATCCGCCAGTTTTCTGATTCTGCTCTGTTCTCTCTCTCTCTCTCTCTCTCTGTGTCTGTGTCTCGATGACATCTTTCACCTCCTCCTCCTTCCCCTTCTCTCATTCTCACATTGTTCTCTGGTCTCACGATCTCTTGTTCCCCCGCTGCCCTCGCCTCATCTCATTTCCCCGCCACCCTCCCCTCATCTCGGCCTCCAGTCCTCCACTTCTTACTGGAGAACAAGTGGGGCTTTACCCAGGACCGCGTGATTATCAGCAAGGACCAGCGGGCTGTCCGCAGCGTCGCCGGCGTCCCCATGCTCTTTGCGGCCGAGCGCATCATGACCTCCTGCCACCTGTCCATTGACCTGGTCATCGGGGACGTGGCGCTGACCCAGGGCAAGCACTACTGGGCCTGCTCGGTCGACCCCGGCTCCTACCTGGCCAAGGTCGGCGTGGGGCTGGAGAGCAAACTCCAGGAGTGGTTCCACGTCCCTCAGGACGTGGTCAGCCCCAGGTACTCGACCCGTGATTCGTGCTGCCCGCCAGAGACCCTCAATCCGAACTGCCCACTGGGTCCGAACTGCCCAGTTACATGGGAGAGTGTTACAGTGTTATAGTTGTGGGAGACTGACGGGGAGGGTTATAGTTACGGGGGAGACTGACGGGGAGGGTTATAGTTACGGGGGAGACTGACGGGGAGGGTTATAGTTACGGGGGAGACTGACGGGGAGGGTTATAGTTACAGGGGGAGACTGACGGGGAGGGTTATAGTTACGGGGAGACTGACGGAGAAGGTTATAGTTACAGGGGGAGACTGACGGGGAGGGATATAGTTACAGGGGGAGACTGACGGGGAGGGTTATAGTTACGGGGGAGACTGACGGGGAGGGTTATAGTTACGGGGGAGACTGACGGTGAGGGTTATAGTTACAGGGGGAGACTGACGGGGAGGGTTATAGTTACAGGGGGAGACTGACGGGGAGGGTTATAGTTACGGGGAGACTGACGGGGAGGGTTATAGTTACGGGGGAGACTGACGGTGAGGGTTATAGTTACGGGTGAGACTGACGGGGAGGGTTATAGTTACAGTGGGAGACTGACAGGGGGGGTTATAGTTACGGGGGAGACTGACGGGGAGGGTTATAGTTACGGGGAGACTGACGGGGAGGGTTATAGTTACGGGGGAGACTGACGGGGAGGGTTATAGTTACAGTGGGAGACTGACGGGGAGGGTTATAGTTACAGGGGGAGACTGACGGGGAGGGTTATAGTTACAGGGGGAGACTGACGGGGAGGGTTATAGTTACGGGGAGACTGACGGAGAAGGTTATAGTTACAGGGGGAGACTGACGGGGAGGGTTACAGTTACGGGGGAGACTGACGGGGAGGGTTATAGTTACAGTGGGAGACTGACGGGGAGGGTTATAGTTACAGGGGGAGACTGACGGGGAGGGATATAGTTACAGGGGGAGACTGACGGGGAGGGTTATAGTTACAGGGGAGACTGGGGATATTTAGAGCTACTTGAGGGGAGAGACTGACGAGGAGCGTTATAGTTGTGGGAGACTGACATGGAGGGTTATAGTTACAGGGGGCGACTGACGGGGAGGGTTATAGTTACGGGGAGACTGACTGGCAGGGTTGTAGTTACAGGGGGAGACTGACGGGGAGGGTTATAGTTACGGGGAGACTGACGGGGAGGGTTATAGTTACGGGGGAGACTGACGGGAGGGTTATAGTTACGGGGGAGACTGACGGGGAGGGTTATAGTTATGGGGGAGACTGACGGGGAGGGTTATAGTTACGGGGGAGACTTACGGGGAGGGTTATAGTTACCGGGGAGACTGACGGGGAGGGTTATAGTTACGGGGGAGACTGACGGGGAGGGTTATAGTTACGGGGAGACTGACGGGGAGTGTTATAGTTACGGGGAGACTGACGGGGAGGGTTATAGTTACGGGGAGACTGACGGGAAGGGTTATAGTTACGGGGAGACTGACGGGGAGTGTTATAGTTACGGGGAGACTGACGGGGAGGGTTATAGTTACGGGGAGACTGACGGGAAGGGTTATAGTTACAGGGGGAGACTGACGGGGAGGGTTATAGTTACGGGGAGACTGAAGGAGTGGGTTATAGTTACAGGGGAGACTGAAGGGGAGGGTTATAGTTACGGGGGGAGACTGACGGAGAGGGTTATAGTTACGGGTGAGACTGACGGGGAGGGTTATAGTTACGGGGAGACTGACGGGGAGGGTTATAGTTACGGGGAGACTGACGGGGAGGGTTATAGTTACGGGGAGACTGACGGGGAGGGTTATAGTTACAGGGAGACTGACGGGGAGGGTTATAGTTACGGGGAGACTGACGGGGAGGGTTATAGTTACGGGGAGACTGACGGGGAGGGTTATAGTTACAGGGGGAGACTGACGGGGAGGGTTATAGTTACAGGGGGAGACTGACGGAGAAGGTTATAGTTACGGGGAGACAGACGGGGAGGGTTATAGTTACGGGAGAGACTGACGGGGAGGGTTATAGTTACAGGGGGAGACTGACGGAGAAGGTTAAAGTTACAGGGGGAGACTGACGGAGAAGGTTATAGTTACAGGGGGAGACTGACGGGGAGGGTTATAGTTACAGGGGGAGACTAACGGGGAGGGTTATAGTTACAGGGGAGACTGACGGGGAGGGTTATAGTTACAGGGGGAGACTGACGGAGAAGGTTATAGTTACGGGGGAGACTGACGGAGAAGGTTATAGTTACAGGGGGAGACTGACGGGGAGGGTTATAGTTACAGGGGGAGACTGACGGGGAGGGTTATAGTTACAGGGGGAGACTGACGGAGAAGGTTTTAGTTACGGGGGAGACTGACGGGGAGGGTTATAGTTACGGGGAGACTGACGGGGAGGGTTATAGTTACGGGGGAGACTGACGGGGAGGGTTATAGTTACGGGGGAGACTGACGGGGAGGGTTATAGTTACGGGAGAGACTGGGGATATTTAGAGCTACTTGAGGGGGGAGACTGACGGGGAGGGTTATAGTTACGGGGGAGACTGACGGGGAGGGTTATAGTTACGGGAGAGACTGACGGGGAGGGTTATAGTTACAGGGGAGACTGGGGATATTTAGAGCTACTTGAGGGGGGAGACTGACGGGGAGGGTTATAGTTACGGGGGAGACTGACGGGGAGGGTTATAGTTACGGGGGAGACTGACGGGGAGGGATATTGTTACCTGGTGGGGGTGGGGGGAGTTTGATGGGGCTGTTTATAGTTACGGTAGGAGACTGAGTTTGGGGACTGTGGGGAAGTTTAATTGAGGTTGCGGGTGGTGAGTTGGGGATGGGGGGGGGGATTTCACCTGTGATCCGAGGAGCCCAGAGCAGTGTCATAGGGGCTGGGACAAGGGACCACTGGTTGTGTTTACACCGAGAGGAGGAGAGTGTGCTGGTGTCTGCGCTCTGGGCTCCACGGTTAGTAGCTCTCCGAGTCTGGAGCTGCTCAACGATTGTCACGGCCTGTTGGGCTCTCAGGAACTGACGAGAGCCCAGACTGGACCGATGTTGTTCTGGGACATGTGGGCCCCCCGCGATGTTGTTCTGGGACATGTGGGCCCCCCGCGATGTTGTTCTGGGACATGTGGGCCACCCGCGATGTTGTTCTGGGACACGTGGGCCCCCTGTGATGTTTTCCTGGGACATGTGGGCCCCCTGTGATGTTGTCCTGGGACATGTGGGCCCCCTGCGATGTTGTCCTGGGACATGTGGGCCCCCTGCGATGTTGTTCTGGGACATGTGAGCCCCCTGCGATGTTGTTCTGGGACATCTGGGACATGTGGGCCCCCTGCGATGTTGTCCTGGGACATGTGGGCCCCCCTGCGATGTTGTTCTGGGACATGTGGGCCCCTGCGATGTTGTTCTGGGACATGTGGGCCCCCTGCGATGTTGTCCTGGGACATGTGGGCTCCCTGCGATGTTGTCCTGGGACATGTGGGCCCCTGCGATGTTGTCCTGGGACATGTGGGCCCCTGCGATGTTGTCCTGGGACATGTGGGCCCCTGCGATGTTGTCCTGGGACATGTGGGCCCCCTGCGATGTTGTCCTGGGACATGTGGGCTCCCTGCGATGTTGTTCTGAGACATGTGGGCCCCTGCGATGTTGTCCTGGGACATGTGGGCCCCTGCGATGTTGTCCTGGGACATGTGGGCCCCTGCGATGTTGTCCTGGGACATGTGGGCCCCCTGCGATGTTGTCCTGGGACATGTGGGCCCCCTGCGATGTTGTCCTGGGACATGTGGGCCCCCTGCGATGTTGTTCTGGGACATGTGGGCCCCCTGCGATGTTGTTCTGGGACATGTGGGCCCCCTGCGATGTTGTTCTGGGACATGTGGGCCCCCTGGGATGTTGTTCTGGGACATGTGGGCCCCCTGCGATGTTGTTCTGGGACATGTGGGCCCCTGCGATGTTGTCCTGGGACATGTGGGCCCCCTGCGATGTTGTCCTGGGACATGTGGGCCCCCTGCGATGTTGTTCTGGGACATGTGGGCCCCCTGCGATGTTGTTCTGGGACATGTGGGCCCCCTGCGATGTTGTTCTGGGACATGTGGGCCCCCTGGGATGTTGTTCTGGGACATGTGGGCCCCCTGCGATGTTGTTCTGGGACATGTGGGCCCCCCGCGATGTTGTTCTGGGACATGTGGGCTCCTCCTGGGATGTTGCTCAGTCTGTAGGAATCTGCTGGGAAACGTTACCTCCCCCCCCCCCCGCGTACGGGGATCCAAATCTCGGAGCTGCTCCTTATCCGGACGAGGACGGTCCACACCTCCGTGCTGAATCAAAGGGGACTCATTCCTCTCTTTTCCCTCCTCCCTCGCTAAACCTGGTCTCATTCTGGTCAGGTTGCCCTTTACCCTCCGAAAGGTCTGGGTTCCTGCTGAGCTCCACCCCTCAGGCCTCTCCCTCGCTCCCACGGAGGAGAGCCTCAGCGTCTTCTCAGTCCCGGAGGCGACCCTTCATCCTCACAGGATTCCCAGGACGCTGACTCGCCATTTCCCCTCGTGCCGTTGTGACAGTCTGCTTCTCTCATCGTAAATGATGACCACAAAATCTTAACGACCAGCTGTAACCTTTTGCATTGAGAAGCAAGCAGAAGGAAGTCACTTAATTACACAGTTTACTACGAAGGCGTATATTTCTTTGGTACACCTTGCCAAACTGTCTACTTTATGGTACATTCCTGCCGAATAAGATAGAGTCTACAGAGTCTAAACAATGCACAATGGCACAGTTTATATCTAATGTACGTAGCACATCCCACAGAATCTGCTTGTACAATGTCAATGTATTAACCAAGTGGTCTGTTTATTCTGCAAACACACCGCAGTAGTTTGCACAGCTCTGTAACCACATCGCCCCTGCCCTCCCCGGCCCCTGCAGTCTGTAGAGTCCACACAGCGTTATTCCCCCCACTGGCCCCTACAATCTGTGGAGTGCCCTCCCCTCCCCGGCCCCTGCAGTCCTCAGAGTCTGTGCGTTTCATTGCGGGATGATCTGTTTCCATTTTACGTTGTATTTGAAACAACAGCAGAGTCTCCTGACAGCAGCAGGATTTCTCTGGTGGGGAGTTGTGTGGAGATTGCCGGGAGGGGTTCATTCATTCGCCCTCATCGCTGCCGCGAGCTTTAACCACATGACCCCACCCCTCTGCAGGTACGATCCTGACAGCGGGCACGACAGCGGGGCCGAGGACGCCACGGTGGAGGCCTCTCCGCCGTATGCCTTCTTGACCATCGGCATGGGCAAGGTGCTGCTGCCACAAGGCTCCCCCCCCTCGCCGCCACCGCCCGCCCGTGACCCTGGTGGGGGCACGGTCCCCCTACCCTCCCGGCTGGGTGTCTGCCTGGACTACGAGAGGGGCCGGGTGACCTTCTACGACGCGGTGTCGCTGCGGAGCCTGTGGGAATGCGCCGTGGACTGCAGTGGCCCCGTCTGCCCCGCCTTCTGCTTCGTCGGGGGGGGTGCCCTCCACCTCCAGGAGCTGGTGACAGCCAAGTCTGAGCAGAAGGCCCCAAATGGCACCATCCAGAAGGGTGAGTGGGGGCTGGAGGAAGGTGGGGGTGGACAACACCGTGGGCGGGCTTCTCCCCTCCCATTCCAAAAGCCAGTCTAAAACCCACAGCCAGCGTCCTCCCCCGTCCCTGGAGACGCAGCGCGGCGGGGAACGTAAGGACAAGGGATTCTGCAGGTGCTGGACAACCACACACAAAATGCTGGAGAAACTCTGCAGATCAGGAGACCCTGATGGTATGACCATCCATTTCGCTAAATTCCAATAACCCCACCCACCTTTCTCCATTTTCCCATTTTGGACCCCCACTCACCCCATCCCTCATCTGCATATCACCATCCTCCGCTTCCCCTCCTCTCCCCCCCCACTCCTTCCTTCCATGATCCAATGTCCTCTCCGATTAGATTCCTCCTCCTTCAGGTCGTTACCTCTTCCACCAATCACCTTCCAGCTTCTTACTTCATTTCGCCCCCCCCCCCCCCCCCCCCAGTCTCTCCCTCCCCGCCAAACCTTCTTACTCGGGATTTCCCCCTCCCTTGCCAGTCCTGGTGAATGGCGTTGGCCTGAAACGTGAACAGTTTATTCACCTCTGTAGATGCTACCTGACCGGCTGAGTTCCCCCAGCATTTGGTATGTGTTGCACATCAGGGGAACAGGCCTTTCAGCCCATTGTCTCTGTACTCACCTCCTTTGCCAGTCTATCGGGTCCGATGACCTCCACTCCCTATTCTATACAGTCACTATCAGTGATTCTACAACTCAAGTTCTGCATTCTATTTATTGTTGTTTTATTTTGCTTGTGTATTTATCTCCTGTTGCAGGTTGGTTTGTCACTCTTTGTGTGTGCTTTTTCATTGACTCTGCCGTGTTTCTTTGCTTCACTGGGAGTATGCAGAGAGCCGATTTGTGAAGATGGGGCTGTGACTGAAGGAGTGAGAGAGAGGTGGAGAGGGGAGACTGATTCCGGGGAGTGCAGCAGACCGGGAGAGGCAGAGACAGGCTGGGGAATCACGAACCAGAAGGCACCGGAAAGGGGGAGAGGAACCTGAGGGGCAAACATTTGGTGGTTCGTTATGGAACAGGCTGTCAGAGGAAGTTTTATGAGGGAGGTAGATTTACAACATTGAAAAGACACTTGGACAGGGATATGGACAGGTACACAGATAGGAAAGGTTTAGAGGGATACGGACAGGTACACGGATAGGAAAGGTTTATAGGGATACGGACAGGTACACAGATAGGAAAGGTTTATAGGGATACGGACAGGTACACGGATAGGAAAGGTTTAGAGGGATACGGACAGGTACACGGATAGGAAAGGTTTAGAGGGATACGGACAGGTACACGGATAGGAAAGGTTTATAGGGATACGGACAGGTACACGGATAGGAAAGGTTTAGAGGGATACGGACAGGTACACGGATAGGAAAGGTTTAGAGGGATACGGACAGGTACACGGATAGGAAAGGTTTATAGGGATACGGACAGGTACACGGATAGGAAAGGTTTAGAGGGATACGGACAGGTACACGGATAGGAAAGGTTTAGAGGGATACGGACAGGTACACGGATAGGAAAGGTTTAGAGGGATACGGACAGGTACACAGATAGGAAAGGTTTAGAGGGATACGGACAGGTACGCGGATAGGAAAGGTTTAGAGGGATACGGACAGGTACACGGATAGGAAAGGTTTAGAGGGATACGGACAGGTACACAGATAGGAAAGGTTTAGAGGGATACGGACAGGTACGCGGATAGGAAAGGTTTAGAGGGATACGGACAGGTACACGGATAGGAAAGGTTTAGAGGGATACGGACAGGTACGCGGATAGGAAAGGTTTAGAGGGATACGGACAGGTACACAGATAGGAAAGGTTTAGAGGGATACGGACAGGTACGCGGATAGGAAAGGTTTAGAGGGATACGGATAGGAAAGGTTCAGAGGGATACGGACAGGTACACGGATAGGAAAGGTTTAGAGGGATACGGACAGGTACACGGATAGGAAAGGTTTAGAGGGATACGGACAGGTACGCGGATAGGAAAGGTTTAGAGGGATACGGACAGGTACACAGATAGGAAAGGTTTAGAGGGATACGGACAGGTACGCGGATAGGAAAGGTTTAGAGGGATACGGACAGGTACACGGATAGGAAAGGTTTAGAGGGATACGGACAGGTACGCGGATAGGAAAGGTTTAGAGGGATACGGACAGGTACACAGATAGGAAAGGTTTATAGGGATACGGACAGGTACACGGATAGGAAAGGTTTAGAGGGATACGGACAGGTACACGGATAGGAAAGGTTTAGAGGGATACGGACAGGTACACGGATAGGAAAGGTTTATAGGGATACGGACAGGTACACGGATAGGAAAGGTTTAGAGGGATACGGACAGGTACACGGATAGGAAAGGTTTAGAGGGATACGGACAGGTACACGGATAGGAAAGGTTTAGAGGGATACGGACAGGTACACAGATAGGAAAGGTTTAGAGGGATACGGACAGGTACGCGGATAGGAAAGGTTTAGAGGGATACGGACAGGTACACGGATAGGAAAGGTTTAGAGGGATACGGACAGGTACACAGATAGGAAAGGTTTAGAGGGATACGGACAGGTACGCGGATAGGAAAGGTTTAGAGGGATACGGACAGGTACACGGATAGGAAAGGTTTAGAGGGATACGGACAGGTACGCGGATAGGAAAGGTTTAGAGGGATACGGACAGGTACACAGATAGGAAAGGTTTAGAGGGATACGGACAGGTACGCGGATAGGAAAGGTTTAGAGGGATACGGATAGGAAAGGTTCAGAGGGATACGGACAGGTACACGGATAGGAAAGGTTTAGAGGGATACGGACAGGTACACGGATAGGAAAGGTTTAGAGGGATACGGACAGGTACGCGGATAGGAAAGGTTTAGAGGGATACGGACAGGTACACAGATAGGAAAGGTTTAGAGGGATACGGACAGGTACGCGGATAGGAAAGGTTTAGAGGGATACGGACAGGTACACGGATAGGAAAGGTTTAGAGGGATACGGACAGGTACGCGGATAGGAAAGGTTTAGAGGGATACGGACAGGTACACAGATAGGAAAGGTTTAGAGGGATACGGACAGGTACGCGGATAGGAAAGGTTTAGAGGGATACGGATAGGAAAGGTTCAGAGGGATACGGACAGGTACACAGATAGGATAGGTTTAGAGGGATATGGACAGGTACGCGGAGAGGAAAGGTTTAGAGGGATACGAACAGGTACACGGATAGGAAAGGAAACACCTCTGTCTTTGGAATGTGGGCTGAAACGGGAGCACTGGGAGGAAACCCAGACGGTCATGGGGTGAATGTTTCGGAGTTGGACCTTGGTCGTAGTAGCACTGCCACCGTGCGCTGACAGCTTACCTACACCTATTAAATCCCTCCCATCTCACCTTACACCTGTGCCCTCTTGCTCTCGATTCCTGACCATGGGGAGAGGTCTGTGGGAATTTGTCCTATCTCTGCCTCTCATGATTATCTATGCCTCAGTCTGCTATGCTGAGATGAATGAAGTCCCAGCCTGCTCTACCTTTCCCCATTATTCAGTCCCTACATCTTTGGAAATCTCCTCTGGACACTTCCTTTTGGGGGGAGGCATTGGGGCAGAATTATCCTGAGGAGCACAAGACGTAGCCTGTTGTTGTACCATCCTAATGTATTCGAGGTTGTGTTAACCCATTTGTGATTTGCCCCCTTTAGCTGTGAACAACTGCAGCCCCTTCGGAGGGTGGACCCCCGGATCCCTACCTTCTGCTGTTCTGTGCCCTCGTCCGGATTCTGGAACGCCGATATGAAGCTCAAAGTCAATACCCTCCCCCCGATTTCCCACCTCCCCCACCCCCCGGCGTCCACAGCCAGGAGTTGCAAATATCCCGGTGCAAGGAAGCAGGGAGGGAGGGTGGGGGAAACGGGGAGGGGCGCACGTCAATGCTCTGTTGGAGTGATGAGTGCAGGAGGGAGGTGGGGATAGGGGGTGAATTGTGTGTTGTTGGGTTTTCTTTGCTCCTTAGAGTTGGGTTGCATTTTGTTTCACCAGAGGGAAGAGTGAGTGGATTTGTGATGTGGTGCTACACGAGAGCCCCTCCCCCCGGAAATGCAGCCTCTGGGCACCAAAGCATCTGTCATTCTTGCACCTTCCCTCACCTCTGAATGCCCTCAGTGATCACTGGATCCCTTTCGCCTGGGTTTGTATCACTCGGCATACTCTGGACCAGGGGCTCCCAACCTTTCTTTTTCAATGCCAGGGTTCCGTGGACCCCAGGCTGGGGAGCCCTGGATCCCAGGACTGCGCGTGTGGACTCTGCAATGTACCACAGGGTGGGCTCTGTAGTGCATCGTACAGCGAGTTTCTGCAGTCTGGTAGCTGCAGTTTATCAGACTCTTGCTATTCTGTAGCACAGGATCTCTGTCGTCTGGCTACCGCAGTACCCCGCTTAGCTAGATCCTGTGGACACTGATATAGGGTGAGTCGGGATGGGTTCAGCCGCAGTACCCCGCACAGCTAGATCCTGTGGACACTGATATAGGGTGAGTCGGGATGGGTTCAGCCGCAGTACCCCACACAGCTAGATCCTGTGGACACTGATACAGGGTGAGTCGGGATGGGTTCAGCCGCAGTACCCCGCACAGCTAGATCCTGTGGACACTGATATAGGGTGAGTCGGGATGGGTTCAGCCGCAGTACCCCACACAGCTAGATCCTGTGGACACTGATACAGGGTGAGTCGGGATGGGTTCAGCCGCAGTACCCCGCACAGCTAGGTCCTGTGGTCTGTCTGATACAGGGTGAGTCGGGATGGGTTCAGCCGCAGTACCCCACACAGCTAGATCCTGTGGACACTGATACAGGGTGAGTCGGGATGGGTTCAGCCGCAGTACCCCACACAGCTAGATCCTGTGGACACTGATACAGGGTGAGTCGGGATGGGTTCAGCCGCAGTACCCCGCACAGCTAGATCCTGTGGACTGTCTGATACAGGGTGAGTCGGGATGGGTTCAGCCGCAGTACCCCACACAGCTAGATCCTGTGGACTGTCTGATACAGGGTGAGTCGGGATGGGTTCAGCCGCAGTACCCCACACAGCTAGATCCTGTGGACACTGATACAGGGTGAGTCGGGATGGGTTCAGCCGCAGTACCCCACACAGCTAGATCCTGTGGACACTGATACAGGGTGAGTCGGGATGGGTTCAGCCGCAGTACCCCGCACAGCTAGATCCTGTGGTCTGTCTGATACAGGGTGAGTCGGGATGGGTTCAGCCGCAGTACCCCGCACAGCTAGATCCTGTGGACTGTCTGATACAGGGTGAGTCGGGATGGGTTCAGCCGCAGTACCCCGCACAGCTAGATCCTGTGGACTGTCTGATACAGGGTGAGTCGGGATGGGTTCAGCCGCAGTACCCCACACAGCTAGATCCTGTGGACACTGCTACAGGGTGAGTCGGGATGGGTTCAGCCGCAGTACCCCGCACAGCTAGATCCTGTGGTCTGTCTGATACAGGGTGAGTCGGGATGGGTTCAGCCGCAGTACCCCGCACAGCTAGGTCCTGTGGTCTGTCTGATACAGGGTGAGTCGGGATGGGTTCAGCCGCAGTACCCCACACAGCTAGATCCTGTGGACACTGATACAGGGTGAGTCGGGATGGGTTCAGCCGCAGTACCCCACACAGCTAGATCCTGTGGAGTGTCTGATACAGGGTGAGTCGGGATGGGTTCAGCCGCAGTACCCCACACAGCTAGATCCTGTGGACTGTCTGATACAGGGTGAGTCGGGATGGGTTCAGCCGCAGTACCCCACACAGCTAGATCCTGTGGACACTGATACAGGGTGAGTCGGGATGGGTTCAGCCGCAGTACCCCGCACAGCTAGATCCTGTGGACACTGATACAGGGTGAGTCGGGATGGGTTCAGCCGCAGTACCCCGCACAGCTAGATCCTGTGGACTGTCTGATACAGGGTGAGTCGGGATGGGTTCAGCCGCAGTACCCCACACAGCTAGATCCTGTGGACTGTCTGATACAGGGTGAGTCGGGATGGGTTCAGCCGCAGTACCCCACACAGCTAGATCCTGTGGACACTGATACAGGGTGAGTCGGGATGGGTTCAGCCGCAGTACCCCACACAGCTAGATCCTGTGGACACTGATACAGGGTGAGTCGGGATGGGTTCAGCCGCAGTACCCCGCACAGCTAGATCCTGTGGTCTGTCTGATACAGGGTGAGTCGGGATGGGTTCAGCCGCAGTACCCCGCACAGCTAGATCCTGTGGACTGTCTGATACAGGGTGAGTCGGGATGGGTTCAGCCGCAGTACCCCGCACAGCTAGATCCTGTGGACTGTCTGATACAGGGTGAGTCGGGATGGGTTCAGCCGCAGTACCCAACACAGCTAGATCCTGTGGTCTGTCTGATACAGGGTGAGTCGGGATGGGTTCAGCCGCAGTACCCCGCACAGCTAGATCCTGTGGTCTGTCTGATACAGGGTGAGTCGGGATGGGTTCAGCCGCAGTACCCCGCACAGCTAGATCCTGTGGTCTGTCTGATACAGGGTGAGTCGGGATGGGTTCAGCCGCAGTACCCCGCACAGCTAGATGCTGTGGACTGTCTGATACAGGGTGAGTCGGGATGGGTTCAGCCGCAGTACCCCGCACAGCTAGATCCTGTGGACACTGATACAGGGTGAGTCGGGATGGGTTCAGCCGCAGTACCCCACACAGCTAGATCCTGTGGTCTGTCTGATACAGGGTGAGTCGGGATGGGTTCAGCCGCAGTACCCCGCACAGCTAGATCCTGTGGACACTGATACAGGGTGAGTCGGGATGGGTTCAGCCGCAGTACCCCACACAGCTAGATCCTGTGGACACTGATACAGGGTGAGTCGGGATGGGTTCAGCCGCAGTACCCCGCACAGCTAGATCCTGTGGGCACTGATACAGGGTGAGTCGGGATGGGTTCAGCCGCAGTACCCCGCACAGCTAGATCCTGTGGTCTGTCTGATACAGGGTGAGTCGGGATGGGTTCAGCCGCAGTACCCCGCACAGCTAGATCCTGTGGTCTGTCTGATACAGGGTGAGTCGGGATGGGTTCAGCCACAGTACCCCGCACAGCTAGATCCTGTGGTCTGTCTGATACAGGGTGAGTCGGGATGGGTTCAGCCGCAGTTCCCCACACAGCTAGATCCTGTGGACACTGATACAGGGTGAGTCGGGATGGGTTCAGCCGCAGTACCCCACACAGCTAGATCCTGTGGACACTGATACAGGGTGAGTCGGGATGGGTTCAGCCGCAGTACCCCGCACAGCTAGATCCTGTGGACACTGATACAGGGTGAGTCGGGATGGGTTCAGCCGCAGTACCCCACACAGCTAGATCCTGTGGTCTGTCTGATACAGGGTGAGTCGGGAGTCACCCAAGTCTGAAGTTTGCTGTAGATTCTGCAGGCTGATGCACTGTACCACAGGGATGCATTCTGCTGTAGTGCAATCTGTAAGTAGATTCTGCAGGCTAATGCACTGTACCACAGGGATGCATTCTGCTGTAGTGCATAGCAGAAACAGACTTGCTGTAATTTGCCCCCTAAGTGGATTCTGTGGACCAATGCAGTATACCTCAGTGGTATAACCCCATAACTAGATTCTGCAGACTGTCTGCTGTAGTGTAGGACAACTAAATTCTACAGACTTCTGCAGTGTACCATACAAAGTAGAATTGACTCTGCTGCAGCAGGTCCCAAAAGTAGATTCTGTGTATTGATGCTCTTTGTCCCTGCGTTCTGCGCGCAAGTAGATTCTGTAGACTGTTTGATTCAGCATGTGTATAGATTCCAAATGGTACCAGTAGGGAAGGACGTTGAATTGTGCCCGGCGTGCACGGGCCGGTCTCACACTGACCCACTGAAGCTGCCGGCTTCCTGCCCTGCTCGCCAGACCTTTGTCCTTTCTATGTGAGTTGGGGGCCCAGTGAATCAGTGTCAGGGTAGGGGAGATCATTCAGCCCGGTGTGTGTCTGCTGCCTTAAATCGTCCCCGTTCTCCTGTGTCTCTCTTGACAGTGCATCTGCCTCATGCTGCTGAAGAATCTTCTCTTTTGCCAGTCACTTCCATTTACTGTGGCCAACCAAGAGCCGAGTGACTCGATTAAGCCTCTTTGCCTTAACCGTCTCTGTTGAATCTCCTTCAGTCAGAGGCCGTAAGATGTGGCTGAGCTCCAACCAATCAGATGCATGTCCAGGACAGAAGGTCCTTCTGTTTGCCTCTGCTGATTGGCTGCGTGGGGCCTCCTCCACTCCACCCCTCCGGACATGTCTGCCCTTTGTGTCCTGTGCTCGGACCCTCCCCCTACCCCCCCTTGATGGTTGTGCTCTGGTTAAATGGGAGGTTTATTAAAAGGGAGACACTGCCTCTGTTACAGCTCACAATTGTGGGATTATTCACCAGCACGAGGAGATATGGTTACAGTATTCTCCCGGGTTGGGATGGGGCTGACGTGTCAAGCGATCTGGCGCACACAGGCCCTTTGGCCCATCCACTCCATACTAACCACCCATTTACACCCATCCCCATTTACATTCTCCCCTTTTCCCACCAACTCCCCCCCAGAATTTACCCCTCACCCACACACCAGGGGGCAATTTAATCCACTGACCCAGCGAGTAGTTGTCCTGTGGGAGGGAACCCCGGAGCAGCCCACGGGGTCATGCACACACAGAGACGCAGTGGTCAGGATCGAACCTGCATCTCTGGAGACCTGAGGCAGCAGAGCTAGCCACTGCACTGTCCCGAGTATCACAGGCGTTGGCTTTAGACCCAAGCCCAAGGCGTGTGTTTGATGATGATTAAAGTCTTGACACTCAAGAGAGATTCCCATCACCCAGTCCCCCATAATCAATGTCTTGGGATTCACCATCAACAGTAATGGCCACAGGAAACCATGATTCTTTGATAGGGTGTAGGGTTTGAGGTTGAAGGGCAGGAGGTGGAGAGACATCTTCTCAACCATCCGATCAATCTCTGATCGGCACAGCCAATAACACCCATGACCTTTCCTCTGGCAGGAAAAGCCGAGGCTTTCGGGGTCGATCGGGTTGGGGGGAGATTCAGTGGAGACATTGGAGGACAGAGTTTCAATGGAATGACTGAAGTTTCTGATGGTAGGGAGAAAATGATCGCTTGTACCAACATCCATTGGAATGTAATCCCTGTCGTTATGTGTTTCTTTCTGGATTATTCTACACTGCATAGCTAAAGAGATATTTGATAAGTACACAGTTAAATTTTTACAGTAAAGTGTTGCAGGAGAATCGAGCCCTCTGCCCATTGGGTGGAAAACAAGTTGTGGGTGGCTACGACACCACTAACATCATTGCAGTGGCAAAAGGGAGGCCCTTCATCCCGTTGTTCTCTGTTGGATTGCTAGCCCTTTGAGATCTGGGAATGGGAAGGGAGGTGGTGGGGGTGAAGGGGATCAGAGGCCGGAAGTTGACAGGTCCCTGCCCAGATCTCCAGATCTGGCTCTACCCCTTCAGCATCGCAGCCACACTAAAACTTCCAATGTTCTGTCACCCTCTGGACTATTGGATGTGATTCTCCAATGCATTTTGCTTGCAACGCCGTTACACAGCGTGATTGTGCAACTTCTCTTGAAGTTTAAGAGGAGCAAAAAGTAGAATGAGGGTTTGGAGGGCGTAGGAGAAGCAGGGTCCCAGTGAGGGCCTCGGCCCAACTCCTTTGTGCATTTGACGTGCTAGCCTTCATCAGTCAGAGCACTGAATTTGCGAGATTACATTATAGATGTTGGAGAGGCTGCATTTGGGACAGTGTCCACAGTTTTGTTTACCCTGCTCTGAGGAAGGTGCCATTAAGCTGGAAAGTGTGCTGTTGCTGGGGCTTGAGAGATTGAGTTATTGGGAGAGAATGGGTCTTTATTCCTTGGAGTAGAAGAGAGGTACATAAAAACACAAGGGCTGTAGATAGGGTGAATGCACACGGTCTTTTCCCCAGGGGTGGGAAATGAAGAACTAGAGGGCACAGGTTTAAGATGAGAGAGTAGAGATTTGATAGGAACCTGAGGGCGAGTTCTTCACCCCGAGGGTGGTCAGTCTGTGGAACGAGCTGCCAGAGGAAGTGGTTGGGGCAGGTACAGTAACAACGTTTAAAAGATACTTGGACAGGTACACGGATAGGAAAGGTTTAGAGGGATACGGAGAGGTGGATAGGAAAGGTTTAGAGGGGGTTACGGACAGGTACACGGATAGGAAAGGTTTAGAGGGATACGGACAGGTACACGGATAGGAAAGGTTTAGAGGGATACGGTCAGGTACACGGATAGGAAAGGTTTAGAGGGATACGGACAGTTACACAGATAGGAAAGGTTTAGAGGGATACGGTCAGGTACACGGATAGGAAAGGTTTAGAGGGATACGGACAGGTACACGGATAGGAAAGGTTTAGAGGGATACGGTCAGGTACACGGATAGGAAAGGTTTAGAGGGATACGGACAGGTACACAGATAGGAAAGGTTTAGAGGGATACGGTCAGGTACACGGATAGGAAAGGTTTAGAGGGATACGGACAGGTACATGGATGGGAAAGGTTTAGAGGGATACGGACAGGTACACGGATGGGAAAGATTTAGAGGGATACTGACAGGTACACAGATAGGAAAGGTTTAAAGGGATATGGACAGGTACACAGATAGGAAAGGTTTAGAGGGATACGGATAGGAAAGGTTTAGAGGGATACGGACAGGTACATGGATGGGAAAGGTTTAGAGGGATACGGACAGGTACACGGATGGGAAGGATTTAGAGGGATACTGACAGGTACACAGATAGGAAAGGTTTAGAGGGATACGGACAGGTACATGGATGGGAAAGGTTTAGAGGGATACGGACAGGTACACGGATGGGAAAGATTTAGAGGGATACTGACAGGTACACAGATAGGAAAGGTTTAGAGGGATACGGACAGGTACACGGATAGGAAAGGTTTAAAGGGATATGGACAGGTACACAGATAGGAAAGGTTTAGAGGGATACGGACAGGTACATGGATAGGAAAGGTTTAGAGGGATATGGACAGGGACACTGGAAAGGTTTAGAGGGATATGGACAGGTACACGGATAGGAAAGGTTTAGAGGGATATGGACAGGTACACGGATAGGAAAGGTTTAGAGGGATATGGACAGGTGCACGGATAGGAAAGGTTTAGAGGGATATGGACAGGTACACGGATAGGAAAGGTTTAGAGGGATATGGACAGGTACACGGATAGGAAAGGTTTAGAGGGATATGGACAGGTACACGGATAGGAAAGGTTTAGAGGGATACGGACAGGTACACGGATAGGAAAGGTTTAGAGGGATATGGGCAGGTACACGGATAGGAAAGGTTTAGAGGGATACGGACAGGTACACAGATAGGAAAGGTTTAGAGGGATACGGATAGGAAAGGTTTAGAGGGATACGGACAGGTACACGGATAGGAAAGGTTTAGAGGGATATGGGCAGGTACACGGATAGGAAAGGTTTAGAGGGATACGGACAGGTACACAGATACGAAAGGTTTAGAGGGATACGGACAGGTACACGGATAGGAAAGGTTTAGAGGGATATGGGCAAGTACACGGATAGGAAAGTTTAGAAGGACATGAGCCAAAGATGGGCAAATGAGACTAGCTGAGATGGGAATCTTAGTCAGCATGGGCCAGTGGGGCGAAGTGGCCTATGTAAGGACTGTGATGCTTATTTATGCTACTCCCACTTGTTTCAAATTCAGAAAGCTAATGGGGAATTTATTCAAACCTGTTGAATACTGAAAGGTCTACTGGAGAGAGTGTTTCCATCAGTGGGAGAATCTGGGATCCTCAAGAATAAAGGGATGAGAAGAGGAGTTTCTTTAGCCAGACAGTAGTAAGTCTGTGAAATATGTTGCTAAAGAATGCTATGGAGGTCAAGTCATAGGGTGTATTTAAGACAGAGGTGGATAGATTTAGATTCTTTGTAAAGGGGGTTGGGATGGTGGTTAATGGTTACAGGGCGAAGGTAAGAGACTGGGGTTATAAAGAACATTGGTCAAGATTGATTGCAGAGCACACTTGATGTGCTGAATGGCCTAATTTTGCTCTTGTATTTTATGGTGTTATGATTGGGGCCCTCTCTCTTTCTCTCTAAATAGTTATAAAGCACAGAGCAGGCCCTTGAGGTCCTGCATTTGATCTGTACCCCTCTTAACCCTTTCCTATCTATGTCATCATAGATGACATATCCCTCTAATGTCTCTGAGATTGAACCTGCCTGACTCTGGCCGATCCTTCCAAATATTCCACCACTCGCTGTGTGGGGGTGGGGGAAACTTGACTTTCAGATCTTTTAATTTATCCCCTCTCACCTCAAATCCAAGCTCTCTTGTTCTAGGCTCCCCTACCCTGGGAATAAAACACTATTCTCTCCATGTCGCCCATAACGTTCGAAATGTCTGAGGTCACACTTAAGAAGTGAGAATGAATCCATCCTGCCCTTCTCTCCTGGCAACATCTTGGTGAGTCTCATTCACAAGACCATAAGTCTTAGTGCGCAGTTAGGCCATTTGGCCCATCAAGTCTGCTCCAGCATTCGATCATGGCAGATTTATTTTCTCTCTCAAACCCATTCTCTTGCCTTCTTGCCATAAGTGTTGGCACCCTTCTTAATCAAGAACCTGTCAACTTCTGCTTTAAAAATACCCAATGGCCTCCCTTCCACAATTGTCCGTGACAATAAATGCCACAGATTCACCACCCTCCTGCTGAAGAAATTCCTCCTCTGTTCTGAAGGAACGTCCTGAGTCTCTGGTCCGAGGCTCGCACACTGTAGGAAACATCCTCTACGTGTCCAGGCAGTTCAATAGTCAATAGGTTAGATGAGATCCCTCCCCTCATTCTTCTAAGCTCAGTGAGTACAGGCCCAAAGCCATCAAACAAAGGCTTTTCATTATGTTAACCCTTTCATTCCCAGGATGATCCTCACCCTCTCACTATTGCTACCACATTCTTCCTGCATTGTGCTGGCCAGAACTGTACTCCTGGGTGTGGTCCAACTGATGGCTTGACCAGCTGCGATGAGGCGTCAGACGATCAGGGTGCCCAGACTGATAGATTACTGTGTGATGTCAGTGTTAAGCTGATCCCCTGAGCCCATGGCATCGAAGTAATCTGCAGATTGTTTTAACTGCCACAGCAGGTTAAAGGGTGAGAAATACTTTGGACGTGTCACTGTTACAGCTACAGTAGGAAATAGATGGTTACTTACTATCAGAACTAGGTTGTTTATTATGCTGTATAACTTGTTTATTTTGTGGCAGCAGTGCGGTGCAAGATATAATGAGCGCCACAGCCCTTTGGCCCATCTAGTCTGTGCCAAAATATTATTCTGCATAGCCCACTATAACCCCTCCCATCCATGGTTGTCTTAGAGTGCTACAGCATAGACATAAAAATTTATTGTAAGTTAGAGCAAAAGAGGACTAGTGAGGTGGTGTTCAGAAATCTGATGGCGGAGGGGACGAAGGTGTTCCTGAATCACTGAGTGTGGATCTTCAGGCTCCTGTACCTCCTCCCCGAGGGCAGAAAGAGAAGTGGGCATGTTCTAGATACTGAGGGTCCTTAGTGATGGATGTCGCGTTCCTGAGGCACTCGATGGTGGGGAGGCTTGTGCCTGTGATGGATTTGGCCGAGTCTATGACCCTGTGCGGCGTTCTTCCGGTCCTGTGTGTTGGAGTGTATATTCACAAAAAAATTGTTTTTGGGTTCTGAGTGGGTTTGTTGCTGTGACTGATGAGGGTATTCGGTGTAATGGTTGGCCAATATATATTCTCCATGTATTTGATTTGAAAATGAATGTAATTCTTGATAATTCATGTTAAAATAGTTGACAACATCTAATTTTCAAACAGCAAAGGGTCAGGTGTCACTGGGTGGTGCAAGGTCTCTTGTGCCTAGGTTTCAAGTAGCATTTCATCGATGTAAAGGGGAGGGTGTGGGTGATTTTAAAGAGATTTAAAGTATTGGGGAAGATCCATGCCTACATTGGCAAATGGCTGTGGACGTCTTGACTAGCCCAGTACAACTAATGGTGGTAGTTTCAATGACCCAACACCCTAACTACCATTTATAGAGTGCCTTTGTCTGGAGAATTTTGCAACTGTGCCATTAACAATTTTACCTTCAATCAGTGAGATAATTTTACGGGGAGGGAGTGTGGTCAAGGGTCAAAAGTCAAAGGCGAAGAGTAAGAAATTTAAGTATCTCTGAGCCTGGGAGGGTGGGGGGTGAAGCATTTTTTTTATAAAGACCCAAGTCGAATGTCTCAGGAGCACATGGCCACTTTGAGGCCTGCCCTCTCGGTTTTGTTGTGGAATCTCCGGACAAAGTTTTTAAATGAGATGAACTGTTTGTACTTTGAGGTTTGTGTGGAGTCAAGGTGACAGTTTTTGTAACAAAACAAAAATGAGGAAGCCAAATAAAAAAAATGTAGAGGCCACAAAAAGGCCTTGTCATTTTAAGGCTGGAATTCGAATTGGATTCTCTTGAGAGGGGTAGGCCAAACATTTTTTTTGCAAAAGATGTTGGCTCCCTTCTTTTTCCCTCTGGCTCTGCCCTATGGTGGGAAGGAAGGGACAGTGCTGGAGTCGGGAGTTTGAATCCTGTCATAACACATTGGGAAATTTGAATGTTGAAATAAAATTCTCAGTTTGGAAATAATGTCTTGGTGACGGTGTCCATGAAGCTACGAGACTGCCTTTAAAGAAAATGGTGCCTTGGTTCATCAGCCTTGTTTGGGGAAGAGAGTTGGCTGGTTTTCAGTGGTGTGAGCACATCTGCAGGCTGTCCTGGGGAATCGAGGACGAGTGGGATTCGACGAGGCTGACGTGCTCCTTGGTTTACGAAGCGGCACATTCCTGGTGTACGGACTGTTGGTTCTCTATCCTATTCCCCTCTTCCCCCACCACCACTGCTCCTGGTCACAGAGCAGTGTTTCCAAGGAGTTTGTGTGGGCATGGCCACTGCCTTTCCTTTGGATTCTTTGGGGCATGATGAAGGACCTCGGCCTGAAGTGTAGACTCTTTATTCCTTATAGGTGCTGCCAAACCTTCAGCGTTTCGTGTATGTACCTGGGACAATTTCTCTGAAATTAGAATTTGTGGGAGGGGGTGGGGTTTTACACTCAGCCTGCTGTCTTCATGTCCGCGAGACCCTAGGCTCGCTGATCTCCTGATGAGTTCTAGTGTAGTTGCCCCGTCTTGTGGGGGGGAACAAACACCAGGTTCCAGCTTCTTGTGTTGGGCCATCCTGAGAAGAGGGGCACCAGGTCTGTGGCAGGAATCGGGACCCTACCGCCATCCATATCAGAACTCTCTTTGAGGTTGGGGCAAGCTATACCTCCTCCCCCCCCACCACCACTTTGAGGGGCAGCTACAGGACATCCTAGAGGAAGGGGCCTGATCCTGGTTAGTCTTCCCTACCCTTCTTCCACCTCTCCTCCCTCCCTCCCCCAAAACTTTAGCCAGTCCCTCTCACCCCATGCCCTCCTGTGTGTGGGAAATCATCTCTCACGAATTTGACTGAGGTTCTGAAGGAATGACGAGAAGACCAACAAGAGAGGGATGGTAGATGACATCTACACGGACCTCAGCAAGGCCTCTTGACAGAGTACTGCATGGCAAGCTGGTTATGTAGCTTGGGATCCAGATTGAGCTAGTGAATTGGATACAAAATTGTTTTGGTTGAAGGGGGTTGGGGTGGTGGTAGTGAAGGGTTGGTTTTCAGATTGGAGGCCTGTGAAGACAGAATTGGTGCTACGTTCCGTTGTTTCTCATCTATATTAACTATTTGGATAGGAGAGTAGGTGGTGGGGATACCAAGTTTGTAGATGACGCCAGAATTGGGTGAAGTGGATGGGGTTAAGGTTATCTAATAATTACAACAGAATATTTATAAACTGGGGAAAAGAGCCAAGGAACGGCAAATAGGATTTAACATACACACGTTCAACAAGTAAGGAAGGGAACTTGCACACAGACAGGGGGACTTTATTATTGTCATGTACTGAAATACAGTGAAAAGCTTCTCTTGCATACTGTTCATACAGATCAGATCATAACACAGTAGAATGAGGTAAAACAATAACAGAATGCAGCTACAGAGAAACTGCAGTGCAGGCAGACAAAGTGCAAGATTACAATGAGATTGTGAGGCCAAGAATCGAAGTAAAATTAAATATGTTATCAGCGTAGGTGTATGACACCATATACAATCCTGAGATTCGTTTTCTTGTGGGCATTCACAGTAAATCCTCAAAGGAATGAATGAAAGATCTCTGCTGTGTTCCTTAGTGTCCGGGTATGCCTGCAAGAAACAGGACAGACAAGCAACTAGTCGACAAACTGTGTAAATACAAAAGTAAAGAAAATAATAATAAAGCAGCATTAAATATCAAGAACATGAGATGCAGAGTCCTTGGAAGTGAGGCTGTGGGTTGTGGGAACAGTTCAGTGATGAGCTGAGCGAGGTTATCCCCTCTGGTTCAAGAGGCCGATGATAAACATGGTGTGGGTACCTTCCTGATAGTAGCAGTGAGAAGAGAGCATGGCCTCGGTGGTTAGGGTGATGGATGCTACTGCTTTCCTGTGACAGCATTCTATGTAGATGTGATCAATGGTGGTGAGGGCTTTACCCATGGTGGACTGGGCTGTATCCACTACTCTTTTGTAGGATTGTCCATTCAAGGGCATTGAATGGACCAGACTGTGATGCAGCCAGTCCACTGCACATCTATAGAAGTTTGTCAAAATTTTAGATGTCATGCCAAATTTTTGCAGATTTCCAAGGAAGTAGAATCCCTGCTGTTCTTTCTTCATAATTGCACTTACTGGGCCCGGGACAGATCCTCTGAAATAATAACACCCAGGCATTTAAAGTTGCAGACTCTCTCCTCCTCTGATTCCTGTTGAGGATTGGCTCACAGACCTCTGGTATCCTCCTCCTGAGATCAGTAATCACTTCTTCAGTCTTGAGTTAGAGATTGTCGTTGTGGCACCACTCGGCCAAATTTTCAATCTCCTTCCTATATTTGTCACTTCCTTTGATCCCGGCGACAAGCGGTGGTGTCAGCAAATTTAAATATGGTGTTGGAGCCTTTAGCCTCACAGTCATAGCATAATGCGAGTAGAGCAGGGGACTATGTACCCAGCCCTGTGTTGATGATGATGGAGGAGATGATGTTTTGTGCAAGAGGTTCATTCAGCAGCCTGGTAACAGTGGAATTGAAGCTGTTCTTGAGCCTTTGAACATTAGATGATTTCCAAACACCAAGGTGAAAGGTGCTTGGGTCAAGTGCGAAGCTTAGAAAGTGGGGTTGTTACAGTGAGGATCAGCCAAATGCAAGAAACTTGGCTCCGGAGACTGGGTTTGATTCCAGCCTCTGGCATAGTGATTGTGTGTGTGTGTGTGTGTGTGTACACAATTAGCACATCCTTCCCGGGGCTGGGTTTCAAGCATCCCAGCACCACACTCCCTGTGACTCCCTCATCCCTCCCAACACTTCCTTCCATAACCATCGGTGTAACACCTGTCCCTATACCTTCTCCAGTCTGGTACATCAGTGAGAACAAGCATAGGCCTCTCTCTCAGCCCTCTCCCATCTGTCCCACACTGACCTGACTGCCCTCAGCCTATAGGGTGATGATAAATGCAAAGTGGAATTAACAGCTTCTCATATTCTGCCTGGGTAATCTACGACTTGCCTGTGTGAACAATGGTATTTCCTCATTCAGGTACCACTCCCACCCTGCCCGTGTTCCTTCCCAGGATCTTTCTCCCCCTCCCATCTCATCGTTACCCAGACTCATCCCTTTCTCCTATCTGGCCTGCCCATCATTCCCCTCCCTCATCTGATTCCACTGATCATCTCCCAGCAGTTTCCCCTTGTACTTCCAGTGAATTGTGACAAATTGATCTGTATGAATAGTATGCAAAGTCAGGTTTGTTTAATCACATGTGCATCTAAAGGTTTTCCACTCTACCTCCTCCATACACATGGCAATAATAAACCAATTTACCCCGTCACCCCCACTTAGTCCTGAGGCCAGCCCTTGACCACCCCTCTACCTCCACAGACCTGCTGAGTTCCTCCGGTAGTTTATTTTGCGTCAGGTTGATCAGCTGCTGTGTGTTGCTCCCCGATTGCTGTGGGTGAGGAGTGGAATCTGGGCAGGAGGGTTGATGTAAATGAGTTGGAATGGACTGGGTATGCTAAAGGGCCCCTTTCCCTGCTCTCTTTGGCTCCACATTCCCATGGGAGGGCATTCCAAGATCTGGGAAAGTCTGAACCGGAGTTACTGAATTGAATGGAAGGCAAAGCAAGGACTCAAATGCAAGTGACCAATAGAATATATGCGAGGAGAACTTTACTGGCAAAAATACACAACAGAGTACACAAGTGAGGAGAACTTTTGGCAAAAAATACAAGGCTGTGATCGTTTACATCCCCACGTATTAAATATATAATACTGCTCTTTATGCAAAATGCAGCAATTGTTGACGATTTATAATGAATATAAAACGGAGTATAAAAGTTACCCCTTATATCAGAGACAGAGAGAGACCAGAACTTGTCCTTTGATTTATAATCAAGATGCATTTCCAGAAATAGCATACTGGATAAATCAATCAGAATTAATTCCTTAAGATGGAACTGGGCAAGGATTTGAACTTGGGAAACATGCCCTAAAGAGCAATAAATAAGGTGACAGCAATGATTGCAAATTGTCTCCAGGTCAGGAGTGTAATGGAATACTCGTCCCTCGCATGGATGAGTGCAGCTCCATCAACACTCAAGAAACTCAACACCATCCAGTACAAGGCAGCCCACTTGATTGGTGCCTCTTCCACGAGCGTCCACCATTGACAAACAGTTGCAGCAGTGTGTATTGTCTACAAGATGCACTGCAACAACACACCAAAGTTCCTAAGGCAGCACCTTCCAGACCCATGACCACTACCCTTGAAGGACGAGAATAGCAGATACCTGGGAATACCACCGCTTGAAAATCCCTCTCCAAGATACTCACCATCCTGACTTGGAAACATATCACCATTCCTTCATTGTCACTAGGTCAAACTGATGGAATCCTGCCCAACACCTCAGGATGGACAATAAATGCTGGCTTAGCTGGCGATGCCCACAGCCCGTAAATGATTAAAAAACACTTTTTACAGATATACCATCTTAACAATATCTATAGAGAGAAGTAAACAGTTGACTTATTGGGCCAAGACCTGACAAAAGGTCTTGACCCGAAGTGTCAACTGTTTATTTCTTTCCATAGATGCTACTTGGCCTGCTGAGTTCCTCCAACGTTTAGTGTTTTACTCTGGTACAGCAACTACTTTGCCCGCGACTGCAAGAAACAAGTGTTGTGGACACAGGTTAGGCTCCCCTCTTCGGACTCTGTCTACACTTCCCGATGCCTCAGAGAAGCAGCCAACATAATAGGAATTGGTTTATTATTGTCACATGTACTGAGACAGTGAGAAGATTCTCTTGCACACTGTTCACACAGATCAGATCATCACACAGAGTGCAGAACAAAGTGTAACTGTAACAGCTACAAAGAAAGTGCAGGCAGACTGTAAGATTCAAAATCACTTCCGTCTTTCCCCTCCTGTTGAGCAGAAGATACAAAAGCTTGAGTGCACACCCCACCTGATTCCAGGACAGCTTCTATCCTGCTCTTGTACACTGAAGCCTTTCCCGGTCTAGCTCATCATGGCCCTTGTCTGTTGGCACTGCACTTTCTCTGCAACTGTAACACTCATTTGTACCGTCTCTCTGTTCCTCGATCTATTCACGTGTGGAATGATCTGTCATGCAGACAAAATCTTTTCTCTTGGATAGCCTTACATTTTTCTTTCTTCCATATGTGGAAGGATAAGGTTAGACTGATCTCAGAGTGAGTTAAAAGCTCGGCACGACATCGTGGGCCAGAGGGCCTGTACTGTGTTTTCACTGTACCTTGCCTTCATTAAAGTTGTTGCAGCCAGGATTGGTAATGGGATACACTCCCACTACCTATTAAATGCTCCCAATGGCATGCGTCGCAAATAACCTCTGATAACCAAGTCCAGTAGCTAAATCACACGAACCTGGCAGAGCCGTTTCTACTGATAAGAGGAGAAGCAGAGGTGGGTTAATGGTACCTTAAAAGCAGTCAATTTGGCCAGATGACTCTCATCAGCCATAGTTGGCAGTCCATCTAGAAGGAAAACTCTGATCTCAAACCTCCACTGCCTTATGGCTATACCCACTCTTGGGGAAGGCTTCAGGAGTAAATCCGATATGGAGTCGGTAATGCAGTTCAACACTGACTGGTGCCAAAGTCTCTGCTATTCCTTCGGATTCATTGTGAGAAGCAATTTGCTCTCCGTATGGATCCATATGCTCTGGATTGCACGACAGCAAGGGTGCAACATTTTCACGGCATCACCTCCATATATGCGATGATGATAAAAGAATTTTGAGCAATTTGCCAAGTCAGGTCGCCTTTAAGGAGGGAAATAAAAAGTTGATGTTTCAGGCGGAGGATCCTTCATTAGGAGACCCCACCATAGATACTGCCTGTCCGCCGAATCCCTCCAACATCTTGTACGTGTTGCTTAAGATTACCAGCATCTGCAGAATGGAGACGCCACAATGGAGGAGAGGCTGATGCTCACCAACCACTGCGATCAGGCGAACCCGTCAGCACATTACTATACGGGTAGTGGAGAACTGCAGGCTGGGGGAGGGGAGCATAAGCAGCACCGTTCCCCTACATCTGGTGTCTCTCTCTCTCTTTCCCTCCCTCCTGAACATTAGTAGCTTCAAAAACTCCAAGTGATACTGAATGTAGTGAACATAGGCAGCTGTGCACGCCAGGAAGCCACAGTCCCCGTTTGGGGTGGCGGCCTCCCCATTGGGCAGGTCAGCTGAGTGTGGAGGGAGGAGGAGACTGGGGGTAAGTGGGGAAGCAGGAGTGACGTACGGTGTGGGGCAGTGAGCTTGGGCGCTTGCAGGGGGTGGTGAAGGCGTCTTGCACAGTTCCACCCTCCGCACTTCCCCCACAGTGGGATAAAGTGAGCGTGACGGAGGCCCGGGGATCCCTCAGCAGCTGGTGTTGGGCTTGGAGACCAGCTGGCTCATGGCCAGCACCAGGATATCCTTCTTCTCCTTGTAGAAGCGCAGCTCCTTGCCAGCGAGCCGTGCCTCCTCCAGCTCCCGCTCGGCCGAGCCCAGCTCGCGGCCCAGCAGCCCCGGCACCTCCTGCTCACGGCTCGCCCAGTCCATCGCCATCTGGGTCCGCATGTCGTCATCCAGTGCCCGGTGGGAATAGTGAGCCAGCACTTCCTGCGGGAAGGGAAGGCGAGGGAAAGGAGGGTGAGAATTGGGGGTTGGAGCTGAGTCTGGAGACAAGAACGATCGCGGGGATGAAAGGGTGAATGTATGAGGAGTGTTTGAGGTCTCTGGGCCTGTACTCTATGGAGTTTGGAAGGATGAGGGGGATCTCATTGAAACTATAAAACTCTGGTTAGGCCACACTTGGAGCACTGTGTCCAGTTCTAGTTACCTCACTATAGGAAGGATGTGGACACATTGGAAAGGGTACAGAGATTTACTAGGATGCTACCTGGTTTAGAGAGTATGGATTATGATCAAAGATCAAGGGAACTAGGGCTTTACTCTTTGGAGAGAAGGAGGATGAGAGGAGACATGATAGAGGTGTACAAGATATTAAGAGCAATAGATAGAGTGGATAGTCGGCACCTCTTTCCCAGGGCACCACTGCTCAGTACAGGAGGACATGGCTTTAAGGTAAGGGTTCAAGGGGGTTATCAGAGGAAGGTCTTTTACTCAGAGAGTGGTTGGTGCATGGAATGCACTGCCTGAGTCAGTGGTGGAGGCAGAATAACCCTCAGAATAACTGGTTGTAGGAGTTCCTCCTCTCTGAGGGTGGTGGATCTGTTGTCATCGAGGGCTGTGGAGGCCAAGTATTTAAGGTAAGGAACAATGGATTCTTGACTAGTGAGAGGTTTAAGGCAAGAAGGTGGGAGAATGCAGCTGATCGAATGGCAGAGCAGATTTGATGGACCAGATAACTTAATTCTGCTCCTGTCTTATGATGTAGAGGAATTCAATGGATTAGGCAGCGTCTATGGTTGGAAACGTAGACATTGGGTCCAAAGCATTGACTGCTTATTCCCCTCTATAGATGCTGCCTGAATGGCTGATATAGCAACTGCAGAATCTCTGGTTCCTCCAGCAGATGGTACGATGGTCACCCATCAGCCTCCTATGCTCCCATGGAATAAAGTCCCAGCATATCTAGTCCCTCCAGTTCCATTAACATTCTGGTGAATCTTCCCTGCATCTTTTTTCAGAGGCCTTGTAAGTCATTGGTCAGACCACATTTAAGGATATTGGGAGCATTTTTGGGTCGTTTAAGAAAGGACATGCTGGCATTGAAGAGGAGGAGGTTCATGACAATGATCCCAGGAAATGAGGAGCGTTTGATGGCTCCTCTGTAATCACGAGTTTAGAAGAGCAAGGGAGGTCTCATCGAAACCTATTAAATATTGAATGGATGTGGAAAGGATGTTTCCTATAGTGAGGGAGTCCAGGCACAGCCTCAGAATAAAAGGACGTCCCTTTAGAACAGAGATGAGAAGGAATTTTTTTAGCCACAGGATGATGAATCTGTGGAGACCAGGTCATTGAGTATATTTTAAATGGAAGTTGATAGGTATTTGATTTGTAAAGTTGTCAAAAGTTACAGATAGAAGGCAGGAAAATGGGGTTGAGAAGGATAATAAATCAGACAGGATGGAATGGACTTGATGGGTCAAATGGCCTAATTCCACTCCTATGTCTAATGGTGGTAATGCTCTTCCTGTAGCTGGGAGACTGAGTTCAGACGGGTGGTCGGCAGAAACCGTTTGCGCCTGGATTATCAGGTACATGGGAATCACCAGTCCCGTGCCAGCCTTCATCTGCTGTCGACGTGACACCCAGCCCTGTGGGCACCTACCTGCCGGGAACACTGCCGCTCTCTCATCGCCTTCAGGCTCCCGTTCCAGTGCAGTAATTGGAAGACTGTCATCAGCTCCTGCAAAGGGTACACAGAAGATGGATAGGGTGGGGGTACATGGTGTGGACAGGTGAGATACAGCCAGTTACATACAGGCCCCATCACTGTCACCAGTCGCCTGGGCTTCCTGAGACACCAAGTTCCACCAACCTTCTTAGACTTTGTAAGCCTCTCCAACCCCACCCTCACATTCTTCCCCTCCCACAATGGTTTCCCATCCCCTCCTTCCCATGACCCAGTTCCCCTTCTCCTTTTGCCTTCATTGTCCTCCCCAGTTCCTCCTCCCAAATCAAACCCCCTTGTCATCAAGCCCCCCTCCCTCCAGTAGTTTCCCTCTCTTCCCCCATATCCCCTCTCCCCCTCTTTTCCCAAGTTCACCCTGCCATTGCCTCAACTCCAGTTCCTTCTTGTCCACAGAAACTTGTCCCCTCGCCCTTTGGACTGACCTGGAACTCCAACATGGACTTCCCCCTGTTGGATTCCAGCATGAAGCGGAAGGCTCCAATTCCAGTGTTGGGAATGTCTGCTTCATCCTGGTCACCCTAAAGGAGATCCAGAGCCAGAAATAAGACAGAAGCCCTACCCACCCCAACCCACCATCCCACTCAGGACTCAGATTGGATGAGGTGGAACCACCCTTCACCCCCCCACCCATGATCTGCTGTGCCACTGGGGACAGGTTGGGTGAGGTGGAACCCCCACCCCTGTGATCCACTATCCCACATGGGACTCAGGCTGGGTGAGGTGGGATAACACACCCTCTGCCCCCAAGGTCCGCCGTGCCCCATGGGACTTGGGTTGGGTGAGGTGGGACCACCCCTCCCCTGATCTGCTATGCCACTCGGGACTCAGGCCAGACAATGTAGGGCACCACCCCTCACACAGGATGAGGCCTGGAATTCCCAGAGGGAAGGAACAGGCTCGATGGGCCAAACGGCCTGATGAAATTGGCAGGTGGGGGTGGGTGTTGAATGCTCAGTGCTTTGGGGGTAAACAGAGTTGACCTTGAGTGGACAAGAGGAGTGCACTGGCTTCACACTGCTAAAGTGAAATGGTACAAATGATACAAGGTAATGAACCCTGACCTTGAGTTCAAGAGTCAGGAGAAAGCAATGCAGGGTAAAATGCTCGTTTCGGAGTGGCGAGCAGAAGGAGGGAGCGAGGGCTTTGGGAGATTGGAGTGACCCCCCCCCCCCACCCCACTCACACTGAAGGAAGCCAGGGCCTCGGCCACACTCTTCTCGATGAAGCTCTCGTTGATCCGGCGGGAAGGGTGCTCGTTGAAGACGGAGTTCATCAGGGCAATCTTGGCTGCACTGCGCCTCGCCTCCGCCTTGGTGGGGCAGAGCTGGGGACAAAGCAATGCTCACCTTAGGGGGGTAGGAAATGGCTGCTGCCCACACAGGTGACCCCTGTTCCAAACCCCACAATCACAGACTCCTGACCCGAAGCACAGTGCATCATCCCTGATGCTTGATCCCAGATGACCCCAGCCCCCAGTCACAGCTCCCGACACCTCTTCCTCCCCACTCTCACTCAGAGCCCTGCCGGACCCAGCTTCATCCATGGGTGTAAAGGGGTGGCTGGATCACCACACTGATGGTGGCAGCTCCAGAGTGTACCTAAACTCCACTTTGTCAAGGGGCAACTAGGGATGAGCAATAAATGCTGACCTGTCCTCTGCCAAAATTTGATCCAGCCACCAAACACCGTAAGAGGTGGTTCTGATATTGTCAGTGATCTCATCCCTTATCATCCCCAAGTGATAGATTCATACAGCAGGGAAACAGGCCATTCAGCCCATCCACTCTGTGCTGACCATTTAAACACATCCTGGTGCCCCCTTCCCGTATTTATGCGACTGCGTCCCCAGATTCTACTATATACACACACACCCACCAGGAGACAATTTACAGCAGCTGATTTACCCACCGATCCCACACATTAGGATGTGGAGGAGAACCACAGTACTCGCGTCTATAAAGTAACGTCAAGAGTGTGACGGGACACTCCCCACTTCCCTGGGTGGAATTAGTCCATGCACTCAGCATCCGCCACATTACCGCTCTCTTGTCTACAAGGCATGAGTCAAGAGAGTGACAGGACATTCCCTACTTCCCAGGATGGAGTTCGTCCATGCACTCACCATCTGCCTCATTACCTCTCCCTGCTCTACAAGACAAGTCAGGAGTGTGACGGGGCTCTTCCAACTCCTCTCAGGAGGCTTGACACCACCTGGGACCCAGGCCACCCCGGCCTTTCTCCACAGCGTCGAGATGGAACTGGAACGTCGAGGGGAAACTCATGGGGAGAGTGCACACACACACACACACTCACACACAACAGAGCTGGGGATCCAGCATGGGTTTCTACCCACTGCCCCGGTGGGGGTGGTTGAAGCGCAGTACCTGGAAACTGCCGAAGCAACTGCCCCCTGGCAGGGTGACGAAGCAGACGTAAGGGGGGCTGCTGGAAGGGACCATCTCGTAGACCACCAAGGCGCCATTGCGCAGGTCAGCGCCTCGGCTCTGTTTCATCTGCCAGAACTCCTGCAGGGCCTCCACCACGTTCACTGGGGAGAGGCCGGAAAGCACAGGTCACTAACCCTCACCAGCAGCAACAGACGGTCAACACACAGTGCCCGGGGTTGGGCAGTCCAGATGGAAAGGTCTGTAGAGACTGGGGCCCGGGGGGAGGAGAGCGTGGGCAGGGATGGGCGCGGGGAAGAGGTGTGGAGGGACCGGCAGGGTTACAAACGGGCAGATGATGACTTGGGGTAGAGACAGAGGCGGGAAAGGGCATGGATGCAGGCAGTTGGGGCAACAGAGAGAGGTTAATAGTGGGTGGGGGTTACAGATATGATACAGGGAGTGGAGTGGAGGAGGGACAGGGAAAGGGACAGACACGGGGGGGGGGAGATTTGGACAGGGAGAGGGACAGACACGGGGGGGGGGGGAGATTTGGACAGGGAGAGGGACAGACACGGGGGGGGGGAGATTTGGACAGGGAAAGGGACAGACACGGGGGGGGGGCAGATTTGGACAGGGAAAGGGACAGGCACGGGGGGGAGATTGAGAGAGGGAGAGGGGCAGGCACGGGGGGGGGAGATTGAGAGAGGGAGAGGGGCAGGCACGGGGGGGGAGATTGAGAGAGGGAGAGGGACAGACATGGGGGGAGACACGGGGGAGAGGGGGAGGGGGAGACGGGGGGAAGAGGGAGAGACACGGGGGGAAGGGGGGAAGAGGGAGAGACACGGGGGGGAAGGGGGGAAGAGGGAGAGACACGGGGGGAAGGGGGAAGAGGGAGAGACACGGGGGAAGAGGGAGAGACACGGGGGAAGAGGGAGAGACACGGGGGAAGAGGGAGAGACACGGGGGAAGAGGGAGAGACACGGGGGGGGGGAAGAGGGAGAGACGGGGGGGGGAAGAGGGAGAGACACGGGGGGGGAAGAGGGAGAGACACGGGGGGAAGAGGGAGAGACACGGGGGGAAGAGGGAGAGACACGGGGGGAAGAGGGAGAGACACGGGGGGGGGAAGAGGGAGAGACACGGGGGGGGGAAGAGGGAGAGACACGGGGGGGGGAAGAGGGAGAGACACGGGGGGGGGAAGAGGGAGAGACACGGGGGGGGGAAGAGGGAGAGACACGGGGGGGGGAAGAGGGAGAGACACGGGGGGGGGAAGAGGGAGAGACACGGGGGGGGGAAGAGGGAGAGACACGGGGGGGGAAGAGGGAGAGACACGGGGGGGGAAGAGGGAGAGACACGGGGGGGGAAGAGGGAGAGACACGGGGGGGGGAAGAGGGAGAGACACGGGGGGGGAAGAGGGAGAGACACGGGGGGGGAAGAGGGAGAGACACGGGGGGGAAGAGGGAGAGACACGGGGGGGGAAGAGGGAGAGACACGGGGGGGGGAAGAGGGAGAGACACGGGGGGGGAAGAGGGAGAGACACGGGGGGGGAAGAGGGAGAGACACGGGGGGGGAAGAGGGAGAGACACGGGGGGGGGAAGAGGGAGAGACACGGGGGGGGAAGAGGGAGAGACACGGGGGGGGGAAGAGGGAGAGACACGGGGGGGGAAGAGGGAGAGACACGGGGGGGGGAAGAGGGAGAGACACGGGGGGGGGAAGAGGGAGAGTCACGGGGGGGGAAGAGAGAGAGACACGGGGGGGGAAGAGGGAGAGACACGGGGGGGGGAAGAGGGAGAGACACGGGGGGGGGAAGAGGGAGAGACACGGGGGAAGAGGGGGAGACAGGAGATGGCTGATGGAGACAAGCGGCGAGGGATGGGGGCAGACGGAGACTGGGTCTGGAGGGGTGTGGGGAGGAGAGTCGCCCCTCCCTCACCTCGGCCGTAGCCCTGTGTGTGTTTGGCGAAACTCTTCACCACCGCTTCGACCGCCTCCCGCAGCACCGCCCGACTCCGCTCGTCCGCCGGGCTCGCCCCGCCGCCAGGCCCGGGATTGGGGTTGGCGATCGGCCCCAACACTGGCGCCGAGCTCGGGGCCCCGGGCATCAGGCCGCGGAAAGCCCCACCGGGCGCGGACTGCTGAGGCCGCACCGACTCCATCGTCGCCCGTTACCCGGACCCGGACCCGGCCCCGGCCCACCGGCTGTCAGTCATAGGTCCCGCCTAACGACTGTCAATTAACGTCCTCCTATTGGCTGCTGCTCAGAACCTGACTCCGCCCTCTGCTTGTCCATTGGCAGTCACTCAATAGCAGGCCCAATCACGGAAGGGGACGTCCTGCGACCCGCCCACAAGCTGACCGTTATTCAAAATGCCGGAGGAACTCAGTGGGCCGGGTAGATCCTCGGAAAAGAGTCGACGTTTCTGGCCGACACCCTTCCTGCGATGCTGCCTGGCCTGCTGAGTTGTGTGTGTTGCTTGGATATCCAGATTCTGCATATTTTCTCGTGTTTGTGCAGATTGTTACTCGGTCTTCACTCACTCAGAGCCCCGGCGGGCGCAGAAACCGATCCCGCCCACTGTATGTCGATCACGACCAACTCCCGCGCCCATTGGCTGTTTTTACTCAAGATCCCGCCCATCATAAGTCGGTCGTGCGTCTATGACGCGCCTTCCGCCTATCAGTCACTCCCTTACACCCTGCCCATTGGCTGCTTTTACTCAATATCCCGCCCATCATAGGTCGGTCGCGTATCAATGTCACGCCTTCCGCCTGTCAGTCACTCCCTCATACCCCGCCCACTGTCCGGCACCGAGCGCTCGGCCGAAGCGCCGCTGCCGGCTCGATCCCGGAACCTTAGTGTGCGATGGTTGCGGCGCCGGGCGGCATTTGCTGCGGGACCGAGCACTGCGGGGGCATGAGGTACGGAGGGCCTCCGAGGGAAGATAGAGAGGAGGGATGGGGTGAGTGGGAGGGAGGGAGAGAGAGTGAGGGGCGGGATAGATTGAAGAAGCAGCATCCATAAACTAGAACCTATGCTGTCTTCTCTCTGCTGCCGTCAGGAAGGAGGTACAGGAGCCTGATGTCCCCCACCACCAGGTTCAGCAACAGTTATTACCCCCCAGCCATCAGGGTCCTGAACCGGTGTGAATAACTTCACTCACCTCAACACTGAACCGACTCCACAACCCGTGGATCAATATTATTTACTATTTGTTTATTTATTATTGTTATTTGTATAGTTTGTCTTTTGTACAGTAAGTTTTTGTGTGTCGTTTTTCATTGATTCTTCTGCATTTGTTTGTGTCTACTGTGAATGCCCGCAAAAAACGAATCTCAGGTAGAATCTACGTACTTTGATAATAAATTTACAGTGAACTTTGAAGGAGGAAGACGAAAATAAGGTGCCAGTTGAGGCTACTGCAGATCCTCAAATCGAATTAGGACGAGATGGTGCAAAGGGGTTTATGACGGCTTATAGTTATGGAGCAAACTGGGGAGGGTTAGAGTTATGGGGGAGACTGACCTGGTGAGTTATGCTTGAAGAGAGGGTGGGAGACTAGTGGGAAGGGTGATATGTACAGGGGAGGGTTATAGTTATGGGGAGGGGACTAACAGAGGGTTCTATTTATGGGGTGGACAGACTGATGGTGAGGGTTATAGTTACGGGGAGACTGACAGTGAGGGTTATAGTTACGGGGAGACTGACAGTGAGGGTTATAGTTACAGGGGAGACTGACGGGGAGGGTTATAGTTACAGGGGAGACTGACGGGGAGGGTTATAGTTACAGGGGAGACTGACGGGGAGGGTTATAGTTACAGGGGAGACTGACGGGGAGGGTTATAGTTACAGGGGAGACTGACGGGGAGGGTTATAGTTACAGGGGAGACTGACGGGGAGGGTTATAGTTACAGGGGAGACTGACGGGGAGGGTTATAGTTACAGGGGAGACTGACGGGGAGGGTTATAGTTACAGGGGAGACTGACGGGGAGGGTTATAGTTACAGGGGAGACTGACGGGGAGGGTTATAGTTACAGGGGAGACTGACGGGGAGGGTTATAGTTACAGGGGAGTCTGACGGGGAGGGTTATAGTTACAGGGGAGACTGACGGGGAGGGTTATAGTTACAGGGGAGACTGACGGGGAGGGTTATAGTTACAGGGGAGACTGACGGGGAGGGTTATAGTTAGAGGGAGACTGACGGGGAGGGTTATAGTTACAGGGGAGACTGACGGGGAGGGTTATAGTTACAGGGGAGACTGATGGGGAGGGTTATAGTTACAGGGGAGACTGACGGGGAGGGTTATAGTTAGAGGGAGACAGGGAGTATGACTAGCTGAAGAGGTTCACCAGGTTGGTGCTGGGATTAGAGAATTTGAGTTATGAGGAGAGGTCGGACAAACTTGGATTATTTGCTTTGTAGTGTCCAAGGCTGAGGGGAGCACTGGGTGAAATTTATAATATTTAATGAGGTATGGTCAGCGTAGGCTGTGAGGATCTTCTTCCTAGGGAAGTTTCATGTACCAAACGCATCGTGTACCATACCAAATGCTCTGTTCTGGGGTGGAGAGTTACTAGTGTACTCTGTTCTGGGGGAGAGTTACTGGTGTACTCTGTTCTGGGGGAGAGTTACTGGTGTACTCTGTTCTGGGGGGAGAGTTACTGCTGTATTCTGTTCCGGGGGAGAGTTACAGTTGTATTCTGTTCCGGGGGGAGTTACTGGTGTACTCTGTTCTGGGGGGGAGAGTTACTGGTGTACTCTGTTCTGGGGGGGGGAGAGTTACTGGTGTACTCTGTTCTGGGGGGGAGAAAGGGGGTGTTGCTCAGAGTGGGAGGTAGTGAGGTTGGGTGATCAATGGGGTGGGGGTGGTGAACTTGACAGAGGGTGGAACCAGGCGTGTTTAGTTGGTGGGTGTTGCTGGAAGCTGTGAGCCTCCTGATGATGTAATTCTGCCTCAGACTCTGTTCCAGGGGCGGTGCGACGAGACGCTGAGGATGACCGGCCGCGGACGGGGCCGCGGTCAAATGACCTTCAGTGTCGAAGTGGTGGGCATCAGCAAGGGGGAGATGCTGCCCCCACCCACCCTGCAGCCTCCACCACTGTACCCAGTGAGTGCCCAGAGGACTGATCCCCCTTCCCCCTCACCCTCTTCTCCCTCACCCCTTCCCCATCTTCATCCCCCTTCTCATCCTCACCCCCTTCCTCCTCATCTCCCTCCCATTTGCCCCTTATCCCCCTCCACTTCCCCTTCCACTGTCCCCATCACCCCCTCCCCCTCCCTCCCTCACCCTTCATCCCCACTGCTCATCCAGCTCCCCCACCCATCATCCCACTCCTCCCCATATCCCCTTCCCCTCTCTCTCCTCCCCTCTCCCTCCTCCTCCCCACCCCTCTCCTTCCTCCTCCCCACCCCTCTCCCTCCTCCTCCTCACCCCCTTTTCTATCTCCTGCCCAACCCCCCTCCCTTCTTCCCTCCCTCCTTTTCCCCTCCCCTCCTCTTCCCACACCCTTCCCCATCTCCTCCTCCCCTCTCCCCCTCAATCCTGCCCTCTCATCCTTCCCCCTCTCCTTCCCCCTCTTCCCCTTCTCCTTCTTCCCTCCCCCTGCTCCCTCTCTTTCTCTCTCCTCCACCTCTCCCTCTTTCCATCTCTTCCCCCTTTCACATCTCACTCCCTTCACCAACTCTCTTTCCACCCCATCTCTTCCAGCTTACCATCTCCCCTGCCCTTCCACCCCTCAATCCCCCCTCCATCTGCCTCTAACCCTCCTCACCCCTGCCCCTCCCCCCACCCCACCTGCAAGCCCAGCCCATTGCTGGCCGTCTGTGTAATGTTCCATCTGGCTCAGTCCCTAGAGTTCAAGGCGGTGCCCCTGCAGACGGGCGAGGAGGCAGAGTACATGCTGGCGCTGAAGCAGGAGCTGAGGGGAGCGATGAAGAACTTGCCCTATTATGTCAAACCAGCCGCGCCGAAGAAAGGTACCCGACTGTTCTGTGTCTGCTTTCCGTTGGGCACTGAGTCCACTTGACGTTACTGTCCTCTTGGAAAACATCTTAAGGATGGGGTGGTGAATCTTTTTTGAGAGCGCGTGTCCAATTTAGTGATAAACTTCTAAAAAATTCTCACGCGCCATGGTAATTTTGAGCAGAGGAAATTGGGGGCCCTCCGTTGATCAGGGTCGACCATGGATGCTACGTCCCAGCTGTCATACACGAGCGAGGGCAGTACGATATGGAGAGCGAGCTGTTGCCCCTGTAGCAGGCTCCCCCATCCACACAGCTGATGAGTCTGAAAGGACGGCAGGGACCAATACAGTTCAGTACCAGCAGCATCACAAACGTTGCCAGTCAGTGTTGAACTCAGTGTAGGGTTGCCTCAGGAACTCCAGCTTTGGATATTACCTCAGGGTTTATTCCCGAAGCCTTTCCCGTGACTGGGTATAGCCACCAGGCAGCAGAGAGTTTGCCTCCTGGATGAGCTGCCACCCATAGCTGACGAGCCCAATTTCCTCGAAGTGACTGGTTTTAAGGCACCAGTAACCTGCCTTTGCCTGTTCTCCTGTCAGTAGATACGTTTCCTCTGGGCTTGCTAGCTAAGCCACACACGAAGGCCAGGAGGTGGCCAGAGGCTTTTTGTGACACACCCCATTAGGGGCATTTAATAGGTAGTGGGAGTTTATCCCCACCCCTCCCCCAGCTATGACAAATTTAAGGAGTCATTAGCAGTAATTATGGACTTTTTTTAAGGGAGAAGGATGAGTGCTGTTGCTTGTTTACATGTATTCATTGTTTTACTATTCATGTGTATATTTTTCTGTAAATTTATTTCTTTATTTTCGTGCAAGCAAATAAATATCAAGGCAGTATATGGTAATATACGCAGAGTATTTACTACTTAATAAATTTTACTTTGAAGTATAACAGTGATAAACTGAAATAAATGAATCACTTTAGAAAAACTTCAATAGAATTCATATTAATCTTTTAAAAAGCCAATTGAAAAGTAACACAATTTAGAAACATTTCACTGATAAACCTAGATAACATAACATAGTTATTATGTTTACCTGAAAAATGTTCATAAAGACGCTAAATTACGTGTTATATTTACTGTTATTTTCACTGTCGCTCACAAATGACGGAAGGAAAAATAACAGAGCACAGCTAACGCCAACTGGCGAACCATTTGCTGTGCAAGTAGTAACAGTGCACAGAATCTGAGAGCTGTCATGGGCTCTCGTAAACACCCAGCTGGTGCCAAGCGTGTGTGAGACGTTTGGTGAAAACGTCTCACTGCCCTTGGCTTGTGAAGAGCCATCTGCTGCTTCATTCTGCATTGAAGATAATCACTACTTATCTTTTTATTATGGGTGGGGTTTAGGGAATCGAGGGGGCGGTGCTGGATACCGTGTGCCACTTTCTATACCACGTGCCATGGGCTCGCCACCCCTGTGCAGGCCGTGGTTTCATACCATGGAATGTTCTGGAAACAACCACATCCAGACTACAAGAAAAACCCGTCCGGAGTAGCTTAGTTGATCAGCACTTGTGGGAGGTGCCTCTGCTCGTGTGGGCACAACCAGTTGTGTGTGCCCGTCTGCGTGGGTTTGGGCAGGCGGGTACCAAAGATGGCTGCCTTTTCCTGGGGATTAAAACAGCAGTACGTCCTAATCTTATGTAAGGCCCTGGTGATGTTATACCCCCCTCAGGTTTAGTTCTCTTTCTCTGGCTGACTGAGCTCCTGTTCTGAAGTTGTGGTTTATACAACAGTTTAACTGTGCCAGCATCCAGATCTTTCTCTGGCTGACTGAGCTCCTGTTCTGAAGTTGTGGTTTATACAGTTTAACTGTGCCAGCATCCAGATCTTTCTTTCCCTGCTCAGATTGGAGAGGAAATTCGTCTTTTTATCCAATTCCCTCAAAATCCCAAAGCCTGATCAAAAGAAATCAGTTTTAAAAAAAAACAATGTTTTATTTACATTCGCTGGCCACTTTATGAAGTAGAGCTGTGAAACCCGGTGTACTCTTTGAGTTGCTGTCAGCTTGAACCAGTCTGGCCATTCTCCTTGGACCTCTCTCATTAACAAGGTGTTTCACCATAGAGCTGCCACTCACTGGATGTTTTTATTGTTTTTGCATCATTCTCTGTAACCGTTGGAGCAGGGGTTCCAACCTTTTTTATGCCATGGACCAATACCGTTAAACAAGGGGTCCGTGGACCCCTGCTCCACAGACTGCTGTGTGTGAAAATCCCAGGAGATCAGCAGTTTCTGAGATACTCAAACCACCCCATCTGGCACCAACAATCATTCCAAAATCAAAATCAAAGTAAATCACCCTCCTCTCCATTCTGATGTTTGGTCTGAACAACTGAACTTCTTGACCACGCCTGCATGGTTTTATGCATTGAGATGCTGCCACATGAGTGCTGAGTGGATTAACGAGCAGGTGTACCTAATAAAGTGGCCACTGAGTGTATATTCACTTAGATTGGCAGCCTGTCCCCAATTTCAGATTTAACCGCAAGGCCAGTTTCTTCCAGAAGGAAAATGGGGCTTCTTGATCGGCCGTGTCATCAAACTTCTGACAGGCACCACCAGGTAACCACGATAAAAAGCACAAAGACCCCAGTGCAGAGTCCCCTCTCAGTGGTCATGTTTCCTTTTGCCCCGCTCACCCACTGTGCTGTTTCAACAGATATCGAGCGTTACTCTGACAAATACCAGTCGTCCGGCCCAACAGACAACACCATTGAGTGGAACCCAGGTACGTAAGTAGCCTTTCTCCCGTCTCGTCCTGTCTCACTCCGTAGTTAAATGGTCTGCGGCTCTGGGTGTATTGCCCAAGCATCAGGGTGACCGAGTCAAAATTCACTCCTCTGAAGGGAAATGTTCCCAACACTTGCTACCATCCCTCTCTCGCTCTCCCTCTCACAATGCAGCCTGACTCCATCAAGCACCTTCTCTGTATGGAGTCTTCCCAATTAGTGGAGTGTTCTGCATGATTCATGTGATTGGAGGGATGTCAGAGTGAGATTTCTTGCCACACAGAGAGCGGTGGGTGTGTGGAACTCTCTGCCGGAGTGGTGGTAGAGGGTCATGAGAGACACTTAAGAGATTCCCAGATAGGCACATGGTGCCTAACTTAGTGGAGAGGACTATCTTAGTTTAGTGGAGTGTGTGTTCACACACACGCTCACACACTCTATCTCTCTCTCTCTCTCACACACACTCACACTCTATCTCTTTCTCTCTCTCTCTCTCTCACACACACAATCTTTCTCACATACACTCACACTCTTTCTTTCTCACACACACATTATCTCTCTCTGTCTCTCACACACGCACTCACACTCTCTCTCTCACACACACTCACACTCTCTTTCTTTCTCTCTCACACACACACTCACTCTATCTGTCTCTCTCACACACACACACTCACACTCTATCTCTTTCTCTCTCTCTCACACACACACAGACACACACACACTCACACACAGACACACACTCACAGACACACACAGTCTTTCTCTCACACACACAATCTTTCTCTCTCTCACACACACACACTCTATCTCTTTCTCTCCCTCTCACACACACACTCTCTCACACACACACACACACACTCACGCACACACAATCTTTCTCTCTCTCACACACTCACACTATCTCTCTCTTTCTCTCTCACACACACACTCACTCTATCTCTTTCTCTCTCTCACACACACACAATCTCTTTCTCTCTCACACACACACTCACACACACAGAAACTCACTCACAGACACGCTCACACACACACTCAGACACACAATCTCTTTCTCACACACAGACACACACACACAATCTCTTTCTCTCTCACACACACACACTCACACTATCTCTTTCTCTCCCTCTCTCTCTCACACACACAGACACACACTCTTTCTCTCTCACACACTCATACTATCTCTTTCTCTCTCTCTCCCTCTCACTCACACAGACACACACACACACTCACTCACACTCTATCTCTTTCTCTGTCACACACACAGACACACACACACTCACACACTCACACACACAGACACACTCTCACACACACACACAATCTCTTTCTCTCTCACACACACACACACACACACTCACTCACACGCACACACACAGACACACACTCACACACACAATCTCTTTCTCTCACACATGCACACAGTCACATTCTATCTCTTTCTCTCTCACACACACTCACTCTCTCTCTCTCTCACACACACACACACACACACACACGCGCGCGCGCGCGCGCCACCCACGCCCCCACCTCTCACTCCAGGCCCTTTCTGGTCCCTCAGAGATGTGATGGAGAGGGTGAGGAGAGGATGTGGGGTGGATTTAGATGCAGATCACAAAGGGCTCACTCCTTTCAAATGGAGAAGAGGAGGTGTTGCAATTGGTTTGTCATTGTCACAGTGGAAAACTTGTCTTGCATACACACAGTGCACTGAGGTAGAACAGGGTAAAACTGTAACAGAATGCAGAATAAAGTGTAACAGTTACTGAGAAAGCACAGTGCAGCCAGACAGTAAGGTGCAAGATGATAACGAGGAAGATGGTAGGTTTTATCGTGGTTTTATAGCAGTCAAGTAGATGTTTGTGAGGAATTCTCTTCCTCAGTGGGTGGTGTAAACAGTCTTTAGTATTTTTAAGACAGAGGGGGGTCAATTCTCGATCATCATGGAAGTTTGAGGAAAGGTGCTGTTGAGGCTATGGTCAGATAGGCTGGGATTTTATAGAATGGGGAGCAGGACTGGAGGGGCTGAATGTCCTCTCTGCTCAAACTGTGGGACCTCATCTGTCTACCAGGCTCCTGTGTTAGAATCAGACAAGCTTGGAGCTGGACACCTTCTGTCAGGCTCCCACTGAACCCCAGTAGGGCATAGAACATACAGGAACCCACAGTGTGTGCTGAACTTTTACAAGCTCAATCTAACTCTACCTCTGCCCTCCCACATAGATCTCTAATTTCTTAACCCACGTGCCTATCTGGGAATCTCTTAAGTGTCCCTCATGACCCTCTACCACCACTCCGGCAGAGAGTTCCACACACCCACCGCTCTCTGTGTGGCAAGAAATCTCACTCTGACATCCCTCCAATCACATGAATCATCTTCGCCATGTCCGCCCTGGGGAAAGTCTCTATCCACTCGCTTCATCTCATCCTCCTCCTCCCTGAAGAGAAAACACCCTACCTTCATAAAGTGTGCTGGTAAATCTCCTCTGGGCGTTCTCTAAAGCTTTCCTCTGTCATTTCAGACTGGCGCCGGTTACCACGGGAACTGAAGATCCGGATACGGAAGCCGGTGAAAGACAGTGAGTGTGGAGGAGTTGGGGAGGCTGAGATACGAGTAGGCAGCCCAGCGGCAGGGTCCGTGAGGACTAACCAGCGCATCTGAGAACAGCTTTGAACATCATCACCACCAGGACCCCTGCCACCTTCAAACCACCCATCAATCACCAGGACCCAGGCCATTCCCTGTCCATCACCAAAGCCCCTCTCAGTCCCAGAACTAACTGACCATCACCAAAGCCCCTCTCAGTCCCAGAACTAACTGACCATCACCAAATCCCCTCTCAGTCCCAGAACTAACTGACCATCACCAAAGCCCCTCTCAGTCCCAGGGACTATCTGCCCTTCACCAGAGCCCCTCTCAGTCCCAGGGACTATCTGCCCTTCACCAGAGCCCCTCTCAGTCCCAGGGACTATCTGCCCTTCACCAGAGCCCCTCTCAGTCCCAGAACTAACTGACCATCACCAAAGCCCCTCTCAGTCCCAGAACTAACTGACCATCACCAAAGCCCCTCTCAGTCCCAGAACTAACTGACCATCACCAAAGCCCCTCTCAGTCCCAGAACTAACTGTCCATCACCAGAGCCCCCCCCCAACAGTCCCAGTACTATCTGACCATCACCAAATCCCCTCTCAGTCCCAGAACTAACTGTCCATCACCAGAGCCCCCCCCCAACAGTCCCAGTACTATCTGACCATCACCAAAGCCCCTCTCAGTCCCAGAACTAACTGACCATCACCAAAGCCCCTCTCAGTCCCAGAACTAACTGTCCATCACCAGAGCCCCCCCCAACAGTCCCAGTACTATCTGACCATCACCAAAGCCCCTCTCAGTCCCAGAACTAACTGTCCATCACCAGAGCCCCCCCCAACAGTCCCAGTACTATCTGACCATCACCAAAGCCCCTCTCAGTCCCAGAACTAACTGACCATCACCAAAGCCCCTCTCAGTCCCAGAACTAACTGACCATCACCAAAGCCCCTCTCAGTCCCAGAACTAACTGTCCATCACCAGAGCCCCCCCCAACAGTCCCAGTACTATCTGACCATCACCAAATCCCCTCTCAGTCCCAGAACTAACTGTCCATCACCAGAGCCCCCCCCAACAGTCCCAGTACTATCTGACCATCACCAAATCCCCTCTCAGTCCCAGAACTAACTGTCCATCACCAGAGCCCCCCCCAACAGTCCCAGTACTATCTGACCATCACCAAAGCCCCTCTCAGTCCCAGAACTAACTGTCCATCACCAGAGCCCCCCCCCCAACAGTCCCAGTACTATCTGACCATCACCAAAGCCCCTCTCAGTCCCAGAACTAACTGTCCATCACCAGAGCCCCCCCCAACAGTCCCAGTACTATCTGACCATCACCAAAGCCCCTCTCAGTCCCAGAACTAACTGACCATCACCAAAGCCCCTCTCAGTCCCAGAACTAACTGTCCATCACCAGAGCCCCCCCCAACAGTCCCAGTACTATCTGTCTATAACCAAAGCCCCTCTCAGTCCCAGAACTAACTGACCATCACCAGAGCCCCCCCCAACAGTCCCAGTACTATCTGACCATCACCAAATCCCCTCTCAGTCCCAGAACTAACTGTCCATCACCAGAGCCCCCCCCCCAACAGTCCCAGTACTATCTGACCATCACCAAAGCCCCTCTCAGTCCCAGAACTAACTGTCCATCACCAGAGCCCCCCCCCCAACAGTCCCAGTACTATCTGTCCATCACCAAAGCCCCTCTCAGTCCCAGAACTAACTGTCCATCACCAGAGCCCCCCCCAACAGTCCCAGTACTATCTGACCATCACCAAATCCCCTCTCAGTCCCAGAACTAACTGTCCATCACCAGAGCCCCCCCCCAACAGTCCCAGTACTATCTGACCATCACCAAAGCCCCTCTCAGTCCCAGAACTAACTGTCCATCACCAGAGCCCCCCCCAACAGTCCCAGTACTATCTGACCATCACCAAAGCCCCTCTCAGTCCCAGAACTAACTGTCCATCACCAGAGCCCCCCCCAACAGTCCCAGTACTATCTGACCATCACCAAATCCCCTCTCAGTCCCAGAACTAACTGTCCATCACCAGAGCCCCCCCCCCCAACAGTCCCAGTACTATCTGACCATCACCAAAGCCCCTCTCAGTCCCAGAACTAACTGTCCATCACCAGAGCCCCCCCCCCAACAGTCCCAGTACTATCTGACCATCACCAAAGCCCCTCTCAGTCCCAGAACTAACTGTCCACCAGAGCCCCCCCCCCCCCCAACAGTCCCAGTACTATCTGACCATCACCAAAGCCCCTCTCAGTCCCAGAACTAACTGTCCACCAGAGCCCCCCCCCCCAACAGTCCCAGTACTATCTGACCATCACCAGAGCCCCTCTCAGTCCCAGGGAGCATCACCAGAGCCCCTCACAGTCCCAGGGACTATCTGCCCTTCACCAGAGCCCCTCTCAGTCCCAGGGACTATCTGCCCATCACCAGAGTCCCTTTCAGTCCCAGGGAGCATCACCAGAGCCCCTCTCAGTCCCAGGGACTATCTGCCCTTCACCAGAGCCCCTCACAGTCCCAGTACTATCTGCATCACCAGAACCCCTCTCAGTCCCAGGGACGATCTGCCCTTCACCAGAACCCCTCTCAGTCCCAGGGACGATCTGCCCTTCACCAGAACCCCTCTCAGTCCCAGGGACTATCTGCCCTTCACCAGAACCCCTCTCAGTCCCAGGGACTATCTGCCCTTCACCAGAACCCCTCTCAGTCCCAGGGACTATCTGCCCATCACCAGAGCCCCTCTCAGTCCCAGGGACTATCTGCCCATCACCAGAGGCCCTCTCAGTCCCAGGGACTATCTGCCCATCACCAGAGCCCCTCTCAGTCCCAGGGACTATCTGCCCATCACCAGAGCCCCTCTCAGTCCCAGGGACTATCTGCCCATCACCAGAACCCCTCTCAGTCCCAGGGACTATCTGCCCTTCACCAGAGCCCCTCTCAGTCCCAGGGACTATCTGACCTTCACCAGAGCCCCTCTCAGTCCCAGGGAGCATCAGCAGAGCCCCTCACAGTCCCAGGGACTATCTGCCCTTCACCAGTCCCTCTCAGTCCCAGGGACTATCTGTCCTTCACCAGAGCCCCTCTCAGTCCCAGGGACTATCTGCCCTTCACCAGAGCCCCTCTCAGTCCCAGGGAGCATCAGCAGAGCCCCTCACAGTCCCAGTACTATCTGCATCACCAGAACCCCTCTCAGTCCCAGGGACGATCTGCCCTTCACCAGAACCCCTCTCAGTCCCAGGGACTATCTGCCCTTCATCAGAACCCCTCTCAGTCCCAGGGACTATCTGCCCTTCACCAGAACCCCTCTCAGTCCCAGGGACTATCTGCCCTTCACCAGAACCCCTCTCAGTCCCAGGGACTATCTGCCCATCACCAGAGCCCCTCTCAGTCCCAGGGACTATCTGCCCATCACCAGAACCCCTCTCAGTCCCAGGGACTATCTGCCCTTCACCAGAGCCCCTCTCAGTCCCAGGGACTATCTGCCCTTCACCAGAGCCCCTCTGTCCCAGGGACTATCTGCCCTTCACCAGAGCCCCTCTCAGTCCCAGGGACTATCTGCCCATCACCAGAGCCCCTCTCAGTCCCAGGGACTATCTGCCCTTCACCAGAGCCCCTCTCAGTCCCAGGGACTATCTGCCCATCACCAGAACCCCTCTCAGTCCCAGGGACTATCTGCCCTTCACCAGAGCCCCTCTCAGTCCCAGGGACTATCTGCCCTTCACCAGAGCCCCTCTCAGTCCCAGGGACTATCTGCCCTTCACCAGAGCCCCTCTCAGTCCCAGGGACTATCTGCCCATCACCAGAACCCCTCTCAGTCCCAGGGACTATCTGCCCTTCACCAGAGCCCCTCTCAGTCCCAGGGACTATCTGCCCTTCACCAGAGCCCCTCTCAGTCCCAGGGACTATCTGCCCTTCACCAGAGCCCCTCTCAGTCCCAGGGACTATCTGCCCTCCACCAGAGCCCCTCTCAGTCCCAGGGACTATCTGCCCTTCACCAGAGCCCCTCTCAGTCCCAGGGACTATCTGCCCATCACCAGAGCCTCTCAGTCCCAGGGAACATTACCAGATCCCTGTTGTTCATACACGAGGGCCCCTACTACTCTTGGCCTGTCGTTGACTAAGATCTCCCACTCCAAAACAACAAGGACCCACCCTCCCTGGAGACAACCTGTCTGTCTTCTGGGCCCCACCCACTCTCTTGTCTATCACCAGGGCTCCCTTGGACCTCCTGTCTTACCAAACGCTCGCCTCCTGATAGCTTTTGTTAGAGAGTGTGCATGCCAAGGGGTTGTGTGGGTGGGGCAGGGGTGTCAGTGGGAGGAGGGTATAAACCTCTCTCTGCAGCTTACCGTGCACATACCCACTCTATTTGTTTAACCCATCTGCAGAGATAGCAGTTCCCACTCGGAAGTTGAAAGCCCGGACCAGCGTGGAGAAAGAGGAAATCTTCAAAAAACTGGAGGTAGGCTGGCGGTGGGTGCTTGTGTTGAGTGGGGGAGGGGGCTTGTCAGTAGTGTTGGTGAGGGAGGAGGGCAGCATTAGAAGATGGCAGGAGTTGGCCTCGCGGTCCCTCTAGCTAGATCACATCCGCGTTTCCCCTCTGTGTCGGCTCTCCATCACCCTCAGTTCCCTGATCATTCGGAAGTCCACCCACTATCGAGGGCATCTTAACGAGACAGTGCCTTAGGAGGGTGGCATCATCACTGAGGATTGTCACCACCTGCAATGTGCCTTCTCATTGTTAAAGATCAGAATCAAGTCGCTGACATCCTTTGGGAGATTTTGTTGTTTGTGTGGCAGCAGTATAGTGTAAAACAGTAGAACTGTACAGCACAGGAACAGGCCCTTGTCAATCAAAAACTAAACCCACACAATGTCCATATCCCTCCATCTTCCTCACATCTATGTGCCTATCTAAACATCTCTTAAAAGCCTCCAATATATTTGCTTCCAGCACCAAACCAGGCATCCACCTCTCTCTGAGTTAAAAAAAAAACTTACCCCTCACATCCCCTTTGAACCCACCCTCTCATCTTCAATGCATGCCCTCTGGTATTAGACATTTCAGCCCTGGGAGACAGATACTCCCTGTCTCTTCTATCTATGTCTCGTATACTGTAAAACTTCTGTCAGATCTCTTCTCAGCCTCCTGAGAAAACAACCCAAGTTTGTCCAGCCTCTCATGATAACATGTGCCCTCTAAACCAGGCAGCATCCTGGTACACCTCTTCTGCACCCTCTCCAAAGCTTCAACATCCTTCCTCTAATCAGAACTGTACGCAATATCCCAGATGTGGCCTAACCAGAGTTTTATAGAGTTGCAATGTAACCTTGACTTTTGAACTCGGTGCCTAGACTAATACAAGCAAGCCTTCTTAACCACCTTATCAATCTGTGTAGCCATTTTCAGGGATCTTGCCGTTAACAATGTACTGTCTCCTTGCATTTGCTCTGGCAAGGTGCAACACCTCACAGTTATCTGGGTTAAACTCCATCTGCCATTTCTCAGCCCATATCTGTAACTGATCTATATCGTGCTGCATTCTTTGCCAGTCTTCTACATTATGCATAGATCTGCCAATCTTGGTATCATCCACAGATTTACTAACCCACCCATCTGCATTTTCATCCAGGTCATTTATATACACCACAAACATACAGACCCCCAGCTTGAATAAGTCTCTTCAACCACTATCCTTTGCCTTCTATGCACGAGCCAGTTCTGAATCCTAACAGCCAATTTGCAACAGGCCCCATGCATCTTCATCTTCTGGATTAGCTTCCATGAAGGACTTTATCAAATGCCATACTAAAATCCATGTAGACAACATCCACTACCCTATCCTCATCACCTTGTCCAAAAGCTCAATCAAGTTGGTAAGGCACGACCTGCCACGCACAAAGCCATGTTGGCTCTCCCTAATAAGGCCATGGGTTTCCAAATGCTCATACGTCTGATCCCAAAGGAGTTTCTCCAAAATTTCCCTACAAATGACGTAAGACTCACCAGTCTATATTTTCCAGGATTTTCCCTTGTTCCCTTCTTAAATAGAAGTACAACATTAGCCAGTTGCTAGTCCTGTGGCTAGAGAGGACAAGAAGATACTGGTCAAGGACCCAGCAATCTGGTCTCTCAATAACCAGGGGTAAATCCCATCCACCTGAATAGTCATTAGGAGGCCCAATATCACCTCCTCCTTGACCTCTAAACACCCTAATGTATTTATACACTCAGCAGTGATCCCCCGGTCCTCCATGTCCTTTTCCGTGGTAAATACTGAAGCAAAGTACTCATTAGGTACCTCCCTCACATCCAAGTAAATGTTCCTGAGTGGTCCTACCCTCTCCCTAGTTATTCTCTTGAATCTGTTCTTGAAACATTGTGTGGGACTTGAGGGTCCTTAATGATTAATGATGTATGACAGCTTCTTGAGGCACTGCACCTTGAAGATGTCCTCCATGGTGGGGAGGCTTGTCCAGAATGGAGCTGGTTGATCGTCTGGGGCTGCAGTATTTCCGATTGTGCATTGGAACCTCCACACCCGGTGGCGATGCAGTTCATCAGAATACTCTCCTCTGTCTGACCGTAGAAGTCTGCTTTAAAGTCTTCGTAGCCTGAAGACCCGCACTCAATGAGGACCAGCTTCTTCCCCTCCTCTGTCAGATCCACAAACACAATCTCATTACTCCTTTTCTGGGATTTTATTCGTTGATTTATTTGGGGATACCAAGTGGATCACTGTCCACCAACGCCCCGAGCTGTAATAGTGTCACACTAACTTGTACGCCACCATTTATTTGTAATTTTATGTCTTTGTCTTGTACAGTTGTCACAAAATGATAAATGTTGCATGGTGTGAACCTGATTCTATCTACCTCCTCTGGAATCCCCCTCTTCCCCCTCACACCCCAGTGATCCAGCCTCCACCATTGTCTGGAGCTGAGAATTCCAGAGATCACTTGCTCTCGGTGAGAAGGTCCTTGATTCTCCCCCCCCCCCCCCCACCACCACCAGAACTACGTCTCCTCTGAAGTCAGGGGTAAGTTTTTCACTCAGAGAGTGGTGAGTATGGCTGCCGGCGATGGTGGTGGAGGCGGATACGATAGGGTCTTTTAGGAGACTCCTGGCTAGCTTAGAAAAATAGAGGGCTATGGGTAAGCCGAGTAATTTCTGAGGTAGGGACATGTTCGGCACAGCTTTGTGGGCCGAAGGGCCTGTTTTGTGCTGTAGGTTTTCTATGTTTCTAATCGAGATTCTCTCATTGGTGGAAACTTCACGCCCCCCAGATTCCTGGATGTTTTAATGAGGAATCCATTCTCCAAACAGAATATAAATGTAATGAAGGTAGTTGTTTGTGATTGGACGACCCTGTGGTCACTGCTGAATCACAAGTGGAGCTCACCATCCTGTGCACCAGTGTGCTGAGGCTCAGATACGGTGAAAAGCAGCGTCACGGGCACAGAGCTACAGGCTGTAAAATAAACATCAGTTCTACAGACGCAGATACAATAGAGGAAAAAAGACACAACCTGAGACAAGTGCGCAGTTGTCCGTTGTATTCCATTGCTGAGGTAGTAATTGGTGTCCTGCAGGTTCCTGATGGTTGTCGGAAGGTAGCCGTTCCTGAGTCTGGTAGAGTTTGACTTCAGGTTTACGTAGCTCCTGCCCTCTGGGAGCTGAGAGAAGGTGGCATGGCTGGGATGGTGGGGTTCTTTGATGATGGACGTTGCTTTTTTGAGGCAGTGTTTCCTGTAGTGGTGGGGAGGACTGTGTCCACTACCCTCTGCAGCCTCTTGTGTTCCTGTGCATTGGAACCACGGCGGTGTGACTTGTCTGGATACTTTCAACGGTGCACCTGTCGAGGTTTGTTAGTGTGTTCGGTAACAAGCCAAACCTCATTAAGCTTCTGAGAAAGGAAAGACACTGGCTGTCTTCTTCATGATTGCATCTATGTGCTGGGCCCAGGACAGTTCATCTGAGATGTTAATGCCCAGGAATTCAAGCAGCTGACCCACCAATGAACTGGAATTGGCTTATCGTTGTTCGGGGCTGAGCTTGGAATTAGAATTAGTTTATTATTGTCACATGTACTTGAGTACAGTGAAAAGCTCGCCTGGCATACGGTTCTTTCTAACATACCTTTATCTGTCTAATGTACATCGAAACATAGTGAGATGTGTTTGCGTCAACAACAACAGTCCAAGGATGCAATGGGACCGTCCACAAATGTCAACACACTTCTGGTGCCAACAGAGCATGCGCACAGCTCAGTACCTGTACATCTTTGGAATGTCTGTGGGACGAATCACAGGGAAAGGATACAAACTCCCTGCAATGGCAGATCACTGGCTTGGTGAAGCATTACACTAACCTCAATCGTACAGATACAGATAGGTAAATGTGAACTGGAGACTGTACACATCAACACTGCAGGGTATTATGAACCCCGTAACTGGGTGACTTACCAGCAAAGATAGAGAGGTCCGTTGAAGTCTGATGATACGGTTTTTAACAGTATTTATTAGGAAAAATACACAAAAATAATATCAATGCAAACATACAGATAATATACGTCGTCAATACTAAATCTAGAAGTGCGGGTATAATAACAATAAGAAGAAATAAGCTCTATCATTGTCTAGGGGATAATGTATTGTCCGATGGAAATATAAAAGTCACTCAGTTCATGCAGGCTGCAGCCTTTGGGGACCGCTGTGTGGCAATGGTTGGAGAGAGAGAGAGAGAGAGATTTTGAGAAACTTGCCGATTCCTTTTATGATTTTGATCCGTCAGAGTCTCGTTGGTGTGGCCGTTCACTTGTGGCCTCTCCTTTAGCTAAGCCGTTCTTCCGTGGCGAGCCTGCCAATCCCAGGCAAGGGAAGGACGCACACGAGCCCCCCCCCCCCCACCGGCTGTCGCTGTCACTGGATTTCTAGCGTTTCTCCTGGTGCGTCTGAAGGGGTTGTTCCCCAGACCCTCTTTTATCCTTGCTCACGGGGTCTCAGATGTCAATCAGGTTGGGATGATGCAATCCCTCAACCAGCCCACTCTGGTCGTCCCCTGAGGGCTTCAATGAATAGTACAGCACTCAATACACAATTCTGTCTCCAAGAGACAATAGCCGTTATCAGGGATTTTTGTTTAGCTGAGGCCAGGACACATTCCAAACCTCGTGGATTCTCTCTCATTTCCTGGGCCCCAGACCTGAATTAATAGCGATCTTGCGATTCTCAAAAAGGAGGGGGCGACTTTGTACCCTTGGGCCCCTCAGAGTTGTGGCACATTCGTAACAAGGGAAACGGGGAGAGCAGGGTGCCTCCGTCAAATTGCCCCGTGTTCTAACCTGACAAACTTTTCCCAGACTTTGGAGAAGAAAGAGGAAGCTCACAGCTCCGAGGAGGAGGGGGAGCAGGAGAAGGAGGAAGAGGAGAAAGAAAATGAGGAGGAGTATGACGAGGAGGAATTCGAGGAGGTGAGTGGCTCATGTTGTGTGCTGCGCGCCTTTCCCCGCACAGCACAGAGGGAGGGGACCTGGCTCTCATCGCTAATGTGGTCAGAGGGATGTTCATAGCTCACAGAAACTGGCCAAGCAAGTAGATGGAATTGTAAATACAGTCCTCAAAGGTCAGGCGTGGAGTTCAAAGGTCAGGGAATTGTCTTGCGACTGTTTAAGACTTGGAGTATTGTATTGGAATTGTTTACTATTGTGATATGCACCGCGATAGAGTGAAAAGCTTGTTCATTTAGATCAAAGTACTGCACAGTGTATTGAGGTAAAATAATAACATTTTTATAACATAAATGATAATAACATTTGGTAATCATTTTCCAATGTTCCTTAGATTCAGGATTAGTTCCTGAGGATTGGAGAATGGCTAATGTTATCCCACTTTTTAAGAAAGGAGGGAGGGAGAAAACAGAGAACTATCGTCCTGTCAGCCTAACATCAGTCGTGGGGAAGATGCTAGAGTCCATTATTAAAGATGAAATAGTGGCATATCTAGATAGTAGTGATAGGATTGGGCCGAGCCAGCATGGGTTTACCAAGGGTAAATTATGCTCGACTAATCTGTTGGAGTTTTTCGAGGATGTAACCAGGAAGTTAGACAAGGGAGATCCAGTGGATGTAGTGTACCTCGATTTTCAGAAGGCATTTGATAAGGTCCCACATAGGAGATTGGTGGGTAAAATCAGAGTTCATGGCATTGGAGGGAAGATATTGACATGGATAGAAAACTGGTTGGCAGATAGAAAACAAAGGGTAACGGTGAATGGGTGTTTCTCGGAATGGCAGGTGGCGACTAGTGGGGTGTCACAGGGCTCGGTATTGGGACCACAGCTGTTTGCGATTTAGATGAAGGCATTGAGAATAACATCAGCAAGTTTGCTGATGATACTAAGCTGGGTGGCAGTGTGACATGTGATGAGGATGTTAGGAGAATTCAAGGTGACTTGGATAGGCTGGGTGAGTGGGCAGATACTTGGCAGATGACATTTAATGTGAATAAGTGTGAGGTTATCCACTTTGGGAGTAAGAACAGGAAGGCTGATTATTATCTAGGCGGTGTAGAGTTAGGTAAGGGAGAAATACAAAGAGATCTAGGAGTCCTTGTCCATCAGTCACTGAAGGTGAATGAGCAAGTGCAGCAGGCAGTGAAGAAGGCTAATGGAATGTTGGCCTTTATTACAAAGGGAATTGAGTACAAGAGCAAGGAAATCCTTTTGCATTTGTACAGAGCCCTGGTGAGACCACACCTGTAGTATTGTGTACAGTTTTGGTCCCCAGAGTTAAGGAAGGACATCCTGGCTGTAGGGGAGGCGCAGCGTAGATTCACAAGGTTAATTCCTGGTATGTCCGGACTGTCTTACGCAGAGAGGGTAGAGAGACTGGGCTTGTACATGCTGGAATTAAGGAGATTGAGAGGGGATCTGATTGCAACATATAAGAATATTAAAGGATTGGACAAGATAGAGGCAGGAAATATGTTCCAGATGCTGGGAGAGTCCAGTACCAGAGGGCATGGTTTGAGAATAAGGGGTAGGTCATTTAGGACAGAGTTAAGGAAAAACTTCTTCTCCCAGAGAGTTGTGGGGGTCTGGAATGCACTACCTCGGAAGGCAGTGGAGGCCAATTCTCTGGATGGTTTCAAGAAGGAGCTAGATAGGCATCTTATGGATAGGGGAGTCAAAGAATATGGGGACAAGGCAGGAACCGGGTATTGATAGTAGATGATCAGCCAAGATCTCAGAATGGTGGTGCAGGCTTGAAGGGCTGAATGGTCTACTTCTGCATTTATTGTCTATTGCAGTGCAGGCAGACAACAAGGTGCAAGATCACAGTGTGTTAGATCGTAAGCTTAAGAGCCCGTCTTGCCATACCAGGTACATCAGAGGATGTCATGGATGGTTAGATATTATGATGACCCAAACTCAAGTTGGAGGAGCAACACCTCATATACCGTGGGTAGACTCCAGTTCCTTGGTATGAACATCGAATACTCCAACTTCCGGTAATTCCCTCATCTCTCTCCCTATCCCACATTCACTCTGCCTCCTTTTTCAGCTGCCTATCACCTCTCATGATTCTGCCTTCATCTTCTACCCATAGTGCTTTCCCCTTACATTCCTTCTTCACCTTTCCTGCTTCCCCTTCTCCACCCCTTGATCTTTCCTCTGATTGGTTTTTCACCTGGCACCTTCCACACCCCCCCCCCCCCACGTTCTTTATAGGGCCCCTGCCCCTCCCTCTTCAGTCCTGACGATGTCGTGGTTTTTCGTGCCTCACAAATGACCAGGAGACGCAGAAGATTCTTCAAGAAGGGTTAAACTTTAATTTGCAAATCAAAGCTGAGACAGTCATTGAGCTGGTCACTGATTGTCCACCGATCCCCGGACACAGCATTTTTTATAGCAATCTCCTGGTCCAGTTTCACACGTACCATTGATGTATGTCCCATTGATTTAATCATGTTCTAATCTACATCTCTTAGCTGCCTGTCATTAACACACCATTGTCTTTTACATTCCTAAGATTTCATTCTCTGGCAAATAGCAAGTTTACATTCTTAATACTTCATTCTCCTGCTAAATTGGGTACATGCATAGCAAATAGCAATCTCAGAACTGAGCAAAATAATAGCAAACTCAGAACTGACCAGTTCTAATCTACATCTCTTTAGCTGCCTTTCATTCACACACCATTGTCTTCTACATTCCTAGGATTTCATTTTGGTCGCATGCATAGCAAGCTGACTACATAGTTTTGGTTACACAGCAAATAATACAACTTTTATACTCCAATAACGAAGGGTCTCAGCCCGAAATGTTGACTGCTCATATCAACGGATGCTGCCCGACCTGCTGAGTTCATCCAGCTTGTTTGTACGTGTAGATATTATGACGGTGTGTGAGGGTCTGTTGGATATCACGGTGGTGTGTCAGGGATTGTTAGATATCACGATGGTGAGTCAGGGTCTGTTAGATATCACGATGGTGAGTCAGGGTCTGTTAGATATCACGATGGTGAGTCAGGGTCTGTTGGATATCACGGTGGTGTGTCAGGGTCTGTCGGATATCACGACGGTGTGTCAGGGTCTGTTGGATATCACGACGGTGTGTCAGGGTCTGTTGGATATCACGACGGTGTGTGAGGGTCTGTCGGATATCACGACGGTGTGTCAGGGTCTGTCGGATATCACGACGGTGTGTGAGGGTCTGTCGGATATCACGACGGTGTGTCAGGGTCTGTCGGATATCACGACGGTGTGTCAGGGTCTGTTGGATATCACGACGGTGTGTGAGGGTCTGTTGGATATCACGGTGGTGTGTCAGGGTCTGTCGGATATCACGACGGTGTGTCAGGGTCTGTCGGATATCACAACGGTGTGTCAGGGTCTGTTGGATATCACGGCGGTGTGTGAGGGTCTGTTAGATATCACGATGGTGAGTCAGGGTCTGTCGGATATCACGGTGGTGTGTGAGGGTCTGTCGGATATCACGACGGTGTGTCAGGGTCTGTTGGATATCACGACGGTGTGTCAGGGTCTGTCGGATATCACGACGGTGTGTCAGGGTCTGTCGGATATCACGACGGTGAGTCAGGGTCTGTTGGATATCACGACGGTGAGTCAGGGTCTGTTGGATATCACGACGGTGTGTCAGGGTCTGTTGGATATCACGACGGTGTGTCGGTCTGTTGGATATCACGACGGTGTGTGAGGGTCTGTTGGATATCACGACGGTGTGTGAGGGTCTGTTAGATATCACGACGGTGTGTGAGGGTCTGTTAGATATCACGACGGTGTGTGAGGGTCTGTCGGATATCACGACGGTGTGTGAGGGTCTGTTGGATATCACGACGGTGTGTGAGGGTCTGTTAGATATCACGACGGTGTGTGAGGGTCTGTCAGATATCTCGACGGTGTGTCAGGGTCTGTCAGATATCACGACGGTGTGTCAGGGTCTGTCGGATATCACGACGGTGTGTGAGGGTCTGTCGGATATCACGACGGTGTGTGAGGGTCTGTCGGATATCACGACGGTGTGTGAGGGTCTGTCGGATATCACGACGGTGTGTGAGGGTCTGTCGGATATCACGACGGTGAGTCAGGGTCTGTTGGATATCACGACGGTGTGTGAGGGTCTGTCGGATATCACGACGGTGTGTGAGGGTCTGTCGGATATCACGACGGTGAGTCAGGGTCTGTTGGATATCACGACGGTGTGTGAGGGTCTGTTGGATATCACGACGGTGTGTCAGGGTCTGTTGGATATCACGACGGTGTGTCAGGGTCTGTCGGATATCACGACGGTGTGTGAGGGTCTGTTGGATATCACGGCGGTGTGTGAGGGTCTGTCGGATATCACGACGGTGTGTGAGGGTCTGTCGGATATCACGACGGTGTGACAGGGTCTGTCGGATATCACGGCGGTGTGTGAGGGTCTGTCGGATATCACGACGGTGTGTGAGGGTCTGTCGGATATCACGACGGTGTGTCAGGGTCTGTTGGATATCACGGTGGTGTGTCAGGGTCTGTTGGATATCACGATGGTGAGTCAGGGTCTGTTAGATATCACGACGGTGTGTCAGGGTCTGTTAGATATCACGACGGTGTGTGAGGGTCTGTCAGATATCACGACGGTGTGTCAGGGTCTGTCGGATATCACGGCGGTGTGTCAGGGTCTGTTGGATATCACGACGGTGTGTCAGGGTCTGTTGGATATCACGACGGTGTGTCAGGGTCTGTTGGATATCACGGTGGTGTGTCAGGGTCTGTTGGATATCACGGTGGTGTGTCAGGGTCTGTTGGATATCACGGTGGTGTGTCAGGGTCTGTTGGATATCACGGCGGTGTGTCAGGGTCTGTTGGATATCACGGCGGTGTGTGAGGGTCTGTCGGATATCTCGATGGTGTGTCAGGGTCTGTTGGATATCACGACGGTGTGTGAGGGTCTGTTGGATATCACGACGGTGTGTGAGGGTCTGTTAGATATCACGACGGTGTGTCAGGGTCTGTTGGATATCACGACGGTGTGTCAGGGTCTGTTGGATATCACGGTGGTGTGTCAGGGTCTGTTGGATATCACGACGGTGTGTCAGGGTCTGTCGGATATCACGACGGTGTGTCAGGGTCTGTTGGATATCACGACGGTGTGTCAGGGTCTGTCGGATATCACGACGGTGTGTCAGGGTCTGTCGGATATCACGATGGTGTGTCAGGGTCTGTCGGATATCACGACGGTGTGTCAGGGTCTGTTGGATATCACGACGGTGTGTCAGGGTCTGTCGGATATCACGACGGTGTGTCAGGGTCTGTCGGATATCACGACGGTGTGTGAGGGTCTGTCGGATATCAGGACGGTGTGTCAGGGTCTGTCGGATATCAGGACGGTGTGTCAGGGTCTGTCGGATATCACGACGGTGTGTCAGGGTCTGTTGGATATCACGACGGTGTGTCAGGGTCTGTCGGATATCACGACGGTGTGTCAGGGTCTGTCGGATATCACGGTGATGTGTCAGGGTCTGTTGGATATCACGACGGTGTGTCAGGGTCTGTCGGATATCACGACGGTGTGTCAGGGTCTGTTGGATATCACGACGGTGTGTCAGGGTCTGTCGGATATCACGACGGTGTGTCAGGGTCTGTCGGATATCACGACGGTGTGTGAGGGTCTGTCGGATATCACGACGGTGTGTCAGGGTCTGTCGGATATCACGACGGTGTGTCAGGGTCTGTCGGATATCACGACGGTGTGTCAGGGTCTGTTGGATATCACGACGGTGTGTCAGGGTCTGTCGGATATCACGACGGTGTGTCAGGGTCTGTCGGATATCAGGACGGTGTGTGAGGGTCTGTCGGATATCACGACGGTGTGTGAGGGCCACATGATTATGCATGGAATGTTGATCAGGTGCAGGCAGGAGAGGGTTGGAACAGATGTGTTCCTGTGCTGTGCTGTTCAGGGTTCACAATATCTGCAGGTGACTGTCCTTCAAATACACAAGTGGAAATGTAGAAAGGGTTTTTTATGCCCTGTGACACTGCATTGTGCCTGTCCCGATTTTCCCCTCCACCCTCACTCTCCCTCCAGCTCCCTGCCAGCTCGAGCTGCCTTCCCCACCCCCTGACGCCCTTGCTCTTTGTATCCCGCAGGAGACGGACTACATTATGTCCTACTTTGACAATGGCGAGGAATTTGGCGGTGACAGTGACGATAACATGGACGAGGCTGTTTACTGAGTGGCCTGGAATGGCAGTTGCTGGCCTCTCTGTGAACTTCCCCTCCCTTCCACACGGAACATTTCCCCAGGATAATCCAGGAGGATCCACAACACTTTCTCTGCTGCAAGTTCATCCAGCCCCAGAATTGCCTCTCCTCTGTGGGTGAGTTATAGAATCTGGGGGGTAGTCAGTGGGAAACTCAGTGTCGTACAGGACATGACAGCAGGCCCGTTGGCCTATCAGTCCATGCAGGCCATCAACCACTGACTCACCAGTCGTCCAACTGTTTCTTCACTTTCTCCCTGAACTGTGAGCCATCATAGACTGGATGGGCCAACTGGCCACCTTGTTTATAAAGAAACTGGGTGCGGCATCCGTCCTGCGGATGCTTGGTGGTATCGTGGGTAGAGCTGCATCCTCCAGGGACGTGTGATTGATCCGAACGGTCTGTCTGTGTGTCTGGAGTGCTCGCTGACGGCACATGGAATTGTGTCTATATTATCTCCCTTTTTCAGGCTGTGTGTGTTTACGTGTGGAGATTTTAGGTCTCCCTGTGACCACATGGGTTTCGCCCAGGTGCCCCTGGTTCCCTTCCACATCCCAACCACGTCTGGGGTCGGTAGGTTAATCGGCCCCTGGTTTGTGGGTGCGGGTGATGGGTTGAGGGCCGTTTTGTGGTAATGTGGGGAAATTGGGGGTGGGGAGAGAGGCTGATGATGACACAGACACCACGGACAGCAGCGGCTTAGGAACGCAGTTCAAGTGACCTGTCGAGGGCCCAGTGGTGGATGGACAATTGCCAGCCTGGACTCCAGCACAAGCAGGAGAGCAGTGGGTTGTGTTTGGGGCTGGGATTTTAGAGGGAGGGACTGATTCGTTGTCTGATGTAGACATTTCAGCATTTGTAATAAAGTGAATTTTTCTGTACACAAAGTTTCTACAAAGTGAATATTTCAAGGGGGATTGTGCCAAGTGAAGTTCATGTAGACTGGTGCTCAGGGAAGGGGGGAGTGGGTGTTTTCCAAGCGATCTCTGATTGTTATCTCTCCATCTTCACATCACGCAGAGCAACAGCACAAAAATAGGCCCTTCAGCCCATCTAGTCCATGTTGAACTACTATTCTCCCTACTCGCATCCACCTGCACCTGGACGATAGTCCTTCATATCCCTCCTAACCCCTCCCATCCATGTACCTATCCAAATTCCCTTAAATGTTGAAATTGAATGTGTGTCAGCCACCTCCACGGGCAGCTCATGCCACATTCTCACCGCTCTGACTGAAGCAGTTCCACTCACGTTCTCCTTAAATATTTCACCTTTCATCCCAACCTATGACCTCGAGTTCTAGCCTCACCCAACGTCACTGCAAAGAGCCTGCTTTCATTTACCCTAACTTCCCTCAACTCCATCAGCCCTCACTATCGAGAGCCAGTGGACACCACATCACCCCTCTCCATACACACTTGGGGGCTGCTTCCAATGATACGTCTGTGCTCGGGTGCCCCTGAGAGAGACCACATGGTGTCTGTGGGCTCTCTAGAGACCTTTTGGGACCATAGGACACTATGGGGACAGGGTCACTCAGCTGAGAAACAGGCCCCTCAGTCCAACTGGTCCATATTACTCAAGGTGCATATCTAAGCTAGTCCGATTTGGTCCATTACCCTCTAAACTTTTCCTATCCGTGTACCTGTCCGTATCCCTATAAACCTTTCCCATCCGTGTACCTGTCCATATCCCTCTAAACCTTTCCTATCCGTGTACCTGTCCGTATACCTATAAACCTTTCCTATCCGTGTACCTGTCCGTATCCCTCCGAGCCTTTCCTATCCGTGTACGTGTCGGTATCCCTCTAAACCTTTCCTATCCGTGTACCTGTCCATATCCCTCTAAACCTTTCATATCCGTGTACCTGTCCATATCCCTCTAAACCTTTCCTGTCCGTATCCCTCTAAACTTTTCCTATCCCTGTACAGGTCCATATCCCTCTAAACCTTTCCTATCTGTGTACCTGTCCGTATCCCTCTAAACTTTTCCCATCCGTGTACCTGTCCATATCCCTCTAAACCTTTCCTATCTGTGTACCTGTCCGTATCCCTCTAAATCTTTCCTATCCGTGTACCTGTCCGTATCCCTCTAAACCTTTCCTATCCGTGTACCTGTTTGTATCCCTCTAAACCTTTCCTATCTGTGTATCTGTCCGTATCCCTCTAAACATTTCCTATCCGTGTACCTGTCCGTATCCCTATAAACCTTTCCTATCTGTGTACCTGTCCGTATCCCTCTAAACATTTCCTATCCCTGTACCTGTCCATATCCCTCTAAACCTTTCCTATCTGTGTACCTGTCCGTATCCCTCTAAACTTTTCCTATCCGTGTACCTGTCCATATCCCTCTGAACCTTTCCTATCCGTGTACCTGTCCATATCCCTCTGAACCTTTCCTATCCGTGTACCTGTCCATATCCCTCTGAACCTTTCCTATCCGTGTACCTGTCCATATCCCTCTGAACCTTTCCTATCCGTGTACCTGTCCATATCCCTCTGAACCTTTCCTATCCGTGTACCTGTCCATATCCCTCTGAACCTTTCCTATCCGTGTACCTGTCCGTGTCCCTCTAAACCTTTCCTATCTGTGTACCTGTCCATGTCCCTCTAAACCTTTCCTATCCGTGTCCCTCTAAACATTTCCTATCCGTGTACCTGTCCGTATCCCTCCGAGCCTTTCCTATCCGTGTACGTGTCGGTATCCCTCTAAGCCTTTCCTATCCGTGTACCTGTCCGTATCCCTCTGAACCTTTCCTATCCGTGTACCTGTTTGTATCCCTCAAAACCTTTCCTATCCGTGTACCTGTCCGTATCCCTCTAAACCTTTCCTATCCGTGTACCTGTCCGTATTCTTATAAACCTTTCCTATCCGTGTACCTGTCCATATCCCTCTAAACCTTTCCTATCCGTGTACCTGTCTGTATCCCTATAAACCTTTCCTATCCGTGTACCTGTCTGTATCCCTATAAACCTTTCCTATCCGTGTACCTGTTCGTATCCATATAAACCTTTCCTATCCGTGTACCTGTCCATATCCCTCTAAACCTTTCATATCTGTGTACCTGTCCATATCCCTCTAAACATTTCCTATCCGTGTCCCTCTAAACATTTCCTATCCGTGTACCCGTCCGTATCCCTCTAAACCTTTCCTATCCGTGCACCTGTCCGTATCCCTATAAACCTTTCCTATCTGTGTACCTGTCCGTATCCCTCTAAACATTTCCTATCCCTGTACCTGTCCATATCCCTCTAAACCTTTCCTATCCGTGTACCTGTCCGTATCCCTCTAAACCTTTCCTATCTGTGTACCTGTCCATGTCCCTCTAAACCTTTCCTATCCGTGTCCCTCTAAACATTTCCTATCCGTGTACCTGTCCATATCCCTCTAAACCTTTCCTATCCGTGTACCTGTCCGTATCCCTCTCAACCTTTCCTATCCGTGTACCTGTCCGTATCCCTCTAAACCTTTCCTATCCGTGTACCTGTCCGTATCCCTCTGAACCTTTCCTATCCGTGTATCTGTCCAAATGCCTTTAAACGTTGTTAACGTACTTGTCTCAACAACTTCCTCTGGCAGGTAAAATAACAGCATTTTAAAGGCATTTGGAATATACTGACTATTCTCTGGGTCGAATAAAATTTGCTCCTCATGTCCCATTTAAGTTATACCCATCAGTTTAAACCTGTGCCCTCTTGTCTCAAAAGACCAGACTTCTCATGGGAAGAGACTGTCACCATCCACCTTGTCTACAGCCCTCAGCCTCCATCGCTCCAAGGAAATGTCTCCTTATAACTCAGCTCTCCAGTCCATATAACTTCCTGGTGAATCTTTCCTACCCCCTTCTCCAGCTACATGATACCCTTCCTCTGTCTAGCTGGAAAATGACATCCCAGCCCCTATTCTCAGTGACGTTTGCCAGCACCTCAGCTAACGGGCAGCAGAGGGCGCCCGCTAGCCGATGTCCGGTGGAGAGGACAGTCCTGTGCTGTATTCTCGCTGGGTCGCCACTGTTATGGGCGAACCAGTGCCCAGGATTGCAGAGGGTTGAGGGTTATAGACTTGGCCACTGGCCGGCCCACCGTCCAGAGCATCAGCTTCCATTATTCCATCAACGGTCCATGAACGCTACCTCACTACTTTTGAATGCACAATCTGCACTACTTTTTTTCCTCTCTTTTTGAACTCCTTATTTAATTTAATTTGTTTTTATATAGCTTATTGTAATTTATAGCATTTATTATGAATGGATTGTACTGATGCCACAAAACAAATTTCACGACATATCCCGGTGATATTAAATCTGAATTTGATAAAGACCCTCACCATTCAGGCACCCCTCTCCTCTACACTCCCATCAGGAGCCTGAACAGCCGCACTCAACCTTGTAGGAGTAGCTTCTTCCCCTCTGCCATCAGTTAACACCACCTCACTATCTTAGTCCACAAGACCAAGCTCTCTTTTTGCATTATTGATGTTTATATGTTTTTTCCAGTAACTTGGAGTAGGGTTCTGGTGTATTGCACCAAATTTGCTGCAAAACAACAAATTTCACAACATGATAATAAACCTGATTTTGATTCTGTTACCACCTGAGGAAGGCTGTCCCACAGGCTCCAGATAGCTGGGACTGGGCAGCACTTAACTGTGTCAAGTCCATTTGCAAAACCTGTAACTCTGCAGGTCAGTCGGGGTGTAAACGGACCCTTGGAACTTGTCCAGAGAGAGAGATCCCCACGAACCCAGAGAGAGATCCCCCCTGAACCCAGAGAGAGAGATCCCCCCTGAACCCAGAGAGAGATCCCCCCTGAACCCGGAGAGAGAGATCCCCCCTGAACCCAGAGGGAGAGATCCCCCCTGAACCCAGAGAGAGAGATCCCCCCTGAACCCAGAGAGAGAGATCCCCCCTGAACCCAGAGGGAGAGATCCCCCCTGAACCCAGAGGGAGAGATCCCCCCTGAACCCAGAGGGAGAGATCCCCCCTGAACCCAGAGGGAGAGATCCCCCCTGAACCCTGAGGGAGAGATACCCCCTGAACCCAGAGGGAGAGATCCCCCCTGAACCCAGAGGGAGAGATACCCCCTGAACCCAGAGGGACAGATCCCCCCTGAACCCAGAGGGAGAGATCCCCCCTGAACCCAGAGGGAGAGATCCCCCCTGAACCCAGAGGGAGAGATCCCCCCTGAACCCAGAGGGAGAGATCCCCCCTGAACCCAGAGGGAGAGATCCCCCCTGAACCCAGAGGGACAGATCCCCCCTGAACCCAGAGGGAGAGATCCCCCCTGAACCCAGAGGGAGAGATCCCCCCTGAACCCAGAGGGAGAGATCCCCCCTGAACCCAGAGGGAGAGATCCCCCCTGAACCCAGAGAGAGAGATCCCCCCTGAACCCAGAGGGAGAGATCCCCCCTGAACCCAGAGGGAGAGATCCCCCCTGAACCCAGAGAGAGAGATCCCTCCTGAACCCAGAGAGAGAGATCCCTCCTGAACCCAGAGAGAGAGAGAGAGATCCCTCCTGAACCCAGAGAGAGAGATCCCTCCTGAACCCAGAGAGAGAGATCCCTCCTGAACCCAGAGAGAGAGATCCCTCCTGAACCCAGAGTGAGAGATCCCTCCTGAACCCAGAGTGAGAGATCCCTCCTGAACCCAGAGTGAGAGATCCCTCCTGAACCCAGAGAGAGAGAGAGAGATCCCTCCTGAACCCAGAGAGAGAGAGAGAGATCCCTCCTGAACCCAGAGTGAGAGATCCCTCCTGAACCCAGAGTGAGAGATCCCTCCTGAACCCAGAGTGAGAGATCCCTCCTGAACCCAGAGTGAGAGATCCCTCCTGAACCCAGAGAGAGAGAGAGAGAGATCCCTCCTGAACCCAGAGAGAGAGAGATCCCTCCTGAACCCAGAGAGGGAGAGATCCCTCCTGAACCCAGAGAGGGAGAGCTCCCCCCTGAACCCAGAGAGGGAGAGATCCCCCCTGAACCCAGAGGGAGAGATCCCCCCTGAACCCAGAGAGAGAGTTCCCTCCTGAACCCAGAGTGAGAGATCCCTCCTGAACCCAGAGAGAGAGATCCCTCCTGAACCCAGAGAGAGAGATCCCTCCTGAACCCAGAGAGAGAGATCCCTCCTGAACCCAGAGTGAGAGATCCCTCCTGAACCCAGAGAGAGAGAGAGAGAGATCCCTCCTGAACCCAGAGAGAGAGAGAGAGATCCCTCCTGAACCCAGAGAGAGAGAGAGATCCCTCCTGAACCCAGAGAGGGAGAGATCCCTCCTGAACCCAGAGAGGGAGAGATCCCTCCTGAACCCAGAGAGGGAGAGCTCCCTCCTGAACCCAGTGAGGGAGAGCTCCCTCCTGAACCCAGTGAGGGAGAGCTCCCTCCTGAACCCAGAGAGGGAGAGCTCCCCCCTGAACCCAGAGGGAGAGCTCCCCCCTGAACCCAGAGAGGGAGATCCCCCCTGAACCCAGAGGGAGAGATCCCCCCTGAACCCAGAGGGAGAGATCCCCCCTGAACCCAGAGGGAGAGATCCCCCCTGAACCCAGAGGGAGAGATCCCCCCTGAACCCAGAGGGAGAGATACCCCCTGAACCCAGAGGGAGAGATCCCCCCTGAACCCAGAGGGAGAGTTCCCTCCTGAACCGAGAGAGAGTTCCCTCCTGAACCCAGAGAGAGAGATCCCTCCTGAACCCAGAGAGAGAGATCCCTCCTGAACCCAGAGTGAGAGATCCCTCCTGAACCCAGAGAGAGAGAGAGAGAGAGAGAGAGATCCCTCCTGAACCCAGAGAGAGAGAGAGATCCCTCCTGAACCCAGAGGGAGAGATCCCCCCTGAACCCAGAGAGGGAGAGATCCCCCCTGAACCCAGAGGGAGAGATCCCCCCTGAACCCAGAGAGAGAGTTCCCTCCTGAACCCAGAGTGAGAGATCCCTCCTGAACCCAGAGAGAGAGATCCCTCCTGAACCCAGAGAGAGAGATCCCTCCTGAACCCAGAGAGAGAGATCCCTCCTGAACCCAGAGTGAGAGATCCCTCCTGAACCCAGAGAGAGAGAGAGAGAGATCCCTCCTGAACCCAGAGAGAGAGAGAGAGATCCCTCCTGAACCCAGAGAGAGAGAGAGATCCCTCCTGAACCCAGAGAGGGAGAGATCCCTCCTGAACCCAGAGAGGGAGAGATCCCTCCTGAACCCAGAGAGGGAGAGCTCCCTCCTGAACCCAGTGAGGGAGAGCTCCCTCCTGAACCCAGTGAGGGAGAGCTCCCTCCTGAACCCAGAGAGGGAGAGCTCCCCCCTGAACCCAGAGGGAGAGCTCCCCCCTGAACCCAGAGAGGGAGATCCCCCCTGAACCCAGAGGGAGAGATCCCCCCTGAACCCAGAGGGAGAGATCCCCCCTGAACCCAGAGGGAGAGATCCCCCCTGAACCCAGAGGGAGAGATCCCCCCTGAACCCAGAGGGAGAGATACCCCCTGAACCCAGAGGGAGAGATCCCCCCTGAACCCAGAGGGAGAGTTCCCTCCTGAACCGAGAGAGAGTTCCCTCCTGAACCCAGAGAGAGAGATCCCTCCTGAACCCAGAGAGAGAGATCCCTCCTGAACCCAGAGTGAGAGATCCCTCCTGAACCCAGAGAGAGAGAGAGAGAGAGAGAGAGATCCCTCCTGAACCCAGAGAGAGAGAGAGATCCCTCCTGAACCCAGAGGGAGAGATCCCCCCTGAACCCAGAGGGAGAGATCCCCCCTGAACCCAGAGGGAGAGATCCCCCCTGAACCCAGAGAGGGAGAGCTCCCCCCTGAACCCAGAGAGGGAGAGCTCCCCCCTGAACCCAGAGAGAGAGTTCCCCCCTGAACCCAGAGGGAGAGATCCCCCCTGAACCCAGAGAGAGAGAGATCCCCCCTGAACCCAGAGAGAGAGATCCCCCCTGAACCCAGAGGGAGAGATCCCCCCTGAACCCAGAGAGAGAGTTCCCTCCTGAACCCAGAGAGAGAGTTCCCTCCTGAACCCAGAGAGAGAGTTCCCTCCTGAACCCAGAGAGAGAGATCCCTCCTGAACCCAGAGTGAGAGATCCCTCCTGAACCCAGAGAGAGAGAGAGAGAGATCCCTCCTGAACCCAGAGAGAGAGTTCCCTCCTGAACCCAGAGAGAGAGTTCCCTCCTGAACCCAGAGAGAGAGATCCCTCCTGAACCCAGAGTGAGAGCTCCCCCCTGAACCCAGAGAGGGAGATCCCCCCTGAACCCAGAGGGAGAGATCCCCCCTGAACCCAGAGGGAGAGATCCCCCCTGAACCCAGAGGGAGAGATCCCCCCTGAACCCAGAGGGAGAGATACCCCCTGAACCCAGAGGGAGAGATCCCCCCTGAACCCAGAGGGAGAGTTCCCTCCTGAACCGAGAGAGAGTTCCCTCCTGAACCCAGAGAGAGAGATCCCTCCTGAACCCAGAGAGAGAGATCCCTCCTGAACCCAGAGTGAGAGATCCCTCCTGAACCCAGAGAGAGAGAGAGAGAGAGAGAGAGAGAGAGATCCCTCCTGAACCCAGAGAGAGAGAGAGATCCCTCCTGAACCCAGAGGGAGAGATCCCCCCTGAACCCAGAGGGAGAGATCCCCCCTGAACCCAGAGGGAGAGATCCCCCCTGAACCCAGAGAGGGAGAGCTCCCCCCTGAACCCAGAGAGGGAGAGCTCCCCCCTGAACCCAGAGAGAGAGTTCCCCCCTGAACCCAGAGGGAGAGATCCCCCCTGAACCCAGAGAGAGAGAGATCCCCCCTGAACCCAGAGAGAGAGATCCCCCCTGAACCCAGAGGGAGAGATCCCCCCTGAACCCAGAGAGAGAGTTCCCTCCTGAACCCAGAGAGAGAGTTCCCTCCTGAACCCAGAGAGAGAGTTCCCTCCTGAACCCAGAGAGAGAGATCCCTCCTGAACCCAGAGTGAGAGATCCCTCCTGAACCCAGAGAGAGAGAGAGAGAGATCCCTCCTGAACCCAGAGAGAGAGAGAGATCCCTCCTGAACCCAGAGAGAGAGAGATCCCTCCTGAACCCAGAGAGGGAGAGATCCCTCCTGAACCCAGAGAGGGAGAGATCCCTCCTGAACCCAGAGAGGGAGAGATCCCTCCTGAACCCAGAGAGGGAGAGCTCCCTCCTGAACCCAGAGAGGGAGAGCTCCCTCCTGAACCCAGAGAGGGAGAGCTCCCCCCTGAACCCAGAGAGGGAGAGCTCCCCCCTGAACCCAGAGAGGGAGAGATCCCCCCTGAACCCAGAGGGAGAGATCCCCCCTGAACCCAGAGGGAGAGATCCCCCCTGAACCCAGAGGGAGAGATCCCCCCTGAACCCAGAGGGAGAGATCCCCCCTGAACCCAGAGAGAGAGTTCCCTCCTGAACCCAGAGAGAGAGTTCCCTCCTGAACCGAGAGAGAGTTCCCTCCTGAACCCAGAGAGAGAGATCCCTCCTGAACCCAGAGAGAGAGATCCCTCCTGAACCCAGAGAGAGATCCCTCCTGAACCCAGAGAGAGAGATCCCTCCTGAACCCAGAGTGAGAGATCCCTCCTGAACCCAGAGTGAGAGATCCCTCCTGAACCCAGAGAGAGAGAGAGAGAGATCCCTCCTGAACCCAGAGAGAGAGAGAGAGAGATCCCTCCTGAACCCAGAGAGAGAGAGAGAGAGATCCCTCCTGAACCCAGAGAGAGAGAGATCCCTCCTGAACCCAGAGAGGGAGAGATCCCTCCTGAACCCAGAGAGGGAGAGCTCCCTCCTGAACCCAGAGAGGGAGAGCTCCCCCCTGAACCCAGAGAGGGAGAGCTCTCCCCTGAACCCAGAGAGGGAGAGATCCCCCCTGAACCCAGAGGGAGAGATCCCCCCTGAACCCAGAGATCCCCCCTGAACCCAGAGGGAGAGATCCCCCCTGAACCCAGAGGGAGAGATCCCCCCTGAACCCAGAGGGAGAGATCCCCCCTGAACCCAGAGGGAGAGATCCCCCCTGAACCCAGAGGGAGAGATCCCCCCTGAACCCAGAGGGAGAGATCCCCCCTGAACCCAGAGAGAGAGTTCCCTCCTGAACCCAGAGAGAGAGTTCCCTCCTGAACCCAGAGAGAGAGTTCCCTCCTGAACCGAGAGAGAGTTCCCTCCTGAACCCAGAGAGAGAGATCCCTCCTGAACCCAGAGAGAGAGATCCCTCCTGAACCCAGAGAGAGAGATCCCTCCTGAACCCAGAGTGAGAGATCCCTCCTGAACCCAGAGAGAGAGAGATCCCTCCTGAACCCAGAGAGAGAGAGAGAGAGATCCCTCCTGAACCCAGAGAGGGAGAGATCCCTCCTGAACCCAGAGGGAGAGATCCCCACTGAACCCAGAGGGAGAGATCCCCACTGAACCCAGAGAGAGAGTTCCCTCCTGAACAGAGAGAGAGTTCCCTCCTGAACCCAGAGAGAGAGAGAGAGATCCCTCCTGAACTCAGAGGGAGAGCTCCCTCCTGAACCCAGAGAGGGAGAGCTCCCCCCTGAACCCAGAGAGGGAGAGATCCCTCCTGAACCCAGAGAGGGAGAGATCCCTCCTGAACCCAGAGAGGGAGGGATCCCTCCTGAACCCAGAGGGAGGGATCCCTCCTGAACCCAGAGAGGGAGAGATCCCTCCTGAACCCAGAGAGGGAGAGATCCCTCCTGAACCCAGAGAGGGAGAGCTCCCCCCTGAACCCAGAGAGGGAGAGCTCCCCCCTGAACCCAGAGAGGGAGAGCTCCCCCCTGAACCCAGAGAGGGAGAGCTCCCCCCTGAACCCAGAGAGGGAGAGCTCCCCCCTGAACCCAGAGGGAGAGCTCCCCCCTGAACCCAGAGAGGGAGAGCTCCCCCCTGAACCCAGAGAGGGAGAGCTCCCCCCTGAACCCAGAGAGGGAGAGCTCCCCCCTGAACCCAGAGAGGGAGAGCTCCCCCCTGAACCCAGAGAGGGAGAGCTCCCCCCTGAACCCAGAGAGGGAGAGCTCCCCCCTGAACCCAGAGAGGGAGAGCTCCCCCCTGAACCCAGAGAGGGAGAGCTCCCCCCTGAACCCAGAGAGGGAGAGCTCCCCCCTGAACCCGGACAGAGAGAGCTCCCCCCTGAACCCAGAGAGGGAGAGCTCCCCCCCTGAACCCGGACAGAGAGAGCTCCCCCCTGAACCCAGAGAGAGGGAGAGCTCCCCCCTGAACCCAGAGAGGGAGAGCTCCCCCCTGAACCCAGAGAGGGAGAGCTCCCCCCTGAACCCAGAGAGGGAGAGCTCCCCCCTGAACCCGGACAGAGAGAGCTCCCCCCTGAACCCGGACAGAGAGAGCTCCCCCCTGAACCCGGACAGAGAGAGCTCCCCCCTGAACCCGGACAGAGAGAGCTCCCCCCTGAACCCGGACAGAGAGAGCTCCCCCCTGAACCCGGACAGAGAGAGATCCCCCCTGAACCCGGACAGAGAGAGATCCCCCCCGAACCCGGACAGAGAGAGATCCCCCCCGAACCCGGACAGAGAGAGATCCCCCCCGAACCCAGAGAGAGAGAGATCCCCCCCGAACCCAGAGAGAGAGAGATCCCCCCCGAACCCAGAGAGAGAGAGATCCCCCCCGAACCCAGAGAGAGAGAGATCCCCCCCGAACCCAGAGAGAGAGAGATCCCCCGAACCCAGAGAGAGAGATCCCCCCCGAACCCAGAGAGAGAGAGAGAGATCCCCCCTCCCCCGAACCCTGAGAGGCTTCTCCTGAATCCCTAAGGAAGACAGACCTGGAGAGAATGACCATTTCATCAACCCCGAGGGACCCCCCACCACTGAGCGAGTGACCCTCTCCAATACTGAGACCTCACTCGCCCCCCCCCCCCCACCTCCGCTTGGATATTGAGAGGAAATCCCTCTCTGCCAAACCCCAGAATGTTCTGAACCCCATGACAACCCGACTTGAGAAATTCTGCTCTCTCTCCCTCCCTCCCCTCCCTCCACAGAACGTCCCTGACACTGTACAGGACATTGTGTTTTCCATTTCGTTGCACCGTCCCACCCGCACGTGTTGTTTCTTGTTCTCTGTGTGACACGTTGTGACCTGTTGTACCCTGTGGTGTACCGTCCTGCGTACTGTGCTTTGTTTCCTGTGCCGGGTGCCCTGCGTTTCTCACGCTCAGTGCAGTGTGTTGTGCTGAGTACATCCTGTGCACTGTGCAGTGAGGTACTCGGGGTGAACTGCAGCCCCTCACTGGGGGCAGTGACGCTGAAAGTCTCCCTTGTTTGTGCACAACCAGCTGTACATTCCAGGCATCTTTCCCTGCCCCCTCCCCTGACTGCTCACATTCCCAGCGCTCCGGGCTGTTACCATTTATTGCAAAGCGATGTTCCCAGCTGGTGGTTACGTGCTGCAGCTCCAGTAATTCCTGTACTATAAATCAGAGAAACAGCAGCGGCGACACGCCCAGCCAGAACGGGGGGAGCCGGAACATTCCGGTTCAGCACTTCAAACAGTCAACTGAAGTTACTGTAAATACTGCCTCTACATCACACACTCCCAATGTCAGACACAGAGTGAAACTCCCTCCACACCGTCCCATCACACACTCCCGGGGTCAGACACAGAGTGAAACTCCCTCCACACTGTCCCATCACACACTCCCGGGGTCAGACACAGAGTGAAACTCCCTCTACACCGTCCCATCACACACTCCCGGGGTCAGACACAGAGTGAAACTCCCTCCACACGTCCCATCACACACTCCCGGGGTCAGACACAGAGTGAAACTCCCTCCACACTGTCCCATCACGCACTCCCGGGGTCAGACACAGAGTGAAACTCCCTCCACACCGTCCCATCACACACTCCTGGGGTCAGACACAGAGTGAAACTCCCTCCACACCGTCCCATCACACACTCCCGGGGTCAGACACAGAGTGAAACTCCCTCCACACCGTCCCATCACACACTCCCGGGGTCAGACACAGAGTGAAACTCCCTCCACACCATCCCATCACACACTCCCGGGGTCAGACACAGAGTGAAACTCCCTCTACACCGTCCCATCACACACTCCCGGGGTCAGACACAGAGTGAAACTCCCTCTACACCGTCCCATCACACACTCCCGGGGTCAGACACAGTGAAACTCCCTCCACACTGTCCCATCACACACTCCCGGGGTCAGACACAGAGTGAAGCTCCCTCCACACCGTCCCATCACACACTCCCGGGGTCAGACACAGAGTGAAACTCCCTCCACACCGTCCCATCACACACTCCCGGGGTCAGACACATTCCCTCCACACCGTCCCATCACACACTCCCGGGGTCAGACACAGAGTGAAACTCCCTCCACACTGTCCCATCACACACTCCCGGGGTCAGACACAGAGTGAATCTCCCTCCACACTGTCCCATCACGCACTCCTGGGGTCAGACACAGAGTGAAACTCCCTCCACATCGTCCCATCACACATTCCCAGAGTCAGACACAGAGTGAAACTCCCTCCACACCGTCTCATTACACACTCCCGGGGTCAGACACAGAGTGAAACTCCCTCCACACTGTCCCATCACACACTCCCGGGGTCAGACTCAGAGTGAATCTCCCTCCACACTGTCCTATCACACACTCCCGGGGTCAGACACAGAGTGAAACTCCCTCCACACCGTCCCATCACACACTCCGGGGGTCAGGCACAGAGTGAAACTCCCTCCACACCGTCCCATCACACACTCCCGGGGTCAGACTCAGAGTGAAACTCCCTCTACTCTGTCCCATCACACACTCCCGGGGTCAGACACAGAGTGAATCTCCCTCCACACTGTCCCATCACACACTCCTGGGGTCAGATATAGAGTGAAGCAAAATCACAAAGAGTTGGACAGAATAGGCCATGGGATGGGGTACTCTGATGGTCTGGGGTCTCCATGGGATGGGGTACTCTGATGGTCTGGGGTCCTTATGGGATGGGGTACTCTGATCGTCTGGGGTCTCCATGGGATGGGGTACTCTGATGGTCTGGGGTCTTTATGGGATGGGGTCTCCATGGGATGGGGTACTCTGATGGGATGGGGTCTCCATGGGATGGAGTACTCTGATGGTCCAGGGACTCCATGGGATGGGGTACTCTGATGGTCTGGGGTCTCCATGGGATGGGGTACTCTGATGGTCTGGGGTCTCCATGGGATGGGGTACTCTGATGGTCTGGGGTCTCCATGGGATGGGGTACTCTGATGGTCTGGGGTCTCCATGGGATGGGGTACTCTGATGGTCCAGGGACTCCATGGGATGGGGTACTCTGATGGTCTGGGGTCTCCATGGGATGGAGTACTCTGATGGTCCAGGGACTCCATGGGATGGGGTACTCTGATGGTCTGGGGTCTCCATGGGATGGGGTACTCTGATGGTCTGGGGTCTTTATGGGATGGGGTACTCTGATGGTCTGGGGTCTCTGTGGGATGGGGTACTCTGATGGTCTGGGGTCTTTATGGGATGGGGTCTCCATGGGATGGGGTACTCTGATGGTCTGGGGTCTTTATGGGATGGGGTACTCTGATGGTCTGGGGTCTCTGTGGGATGGGGTACTCTGATGGTCTGGGGTCTCTGTGGGATGGGGTACTCTGATGGTCTGGGGTCTTTATGGGATGGGGTACTCTGATGGTCCGGGGTCTCCATGGGATGGGGAACTCTGATGGTCCAGGGACTCCATGGGATGGGGTACTCTGATGGTCTGGGGTCTCTGTGGGATGGGGTACTCTGATGGTCTGGGGTCTTTATGGGATGGGGTCTCCATGGGATGGGGTACTCTGATGGTCTGGGGTCTCCATGGGATGGGGTACTCTGATGGTCTGGGGTCTTTATGGGATGGGGTCTCCATGGGATGGGGTACTCTGATGGTCTGGGGTCTCCATGGGATGGGGTACTCTGATGGTCCAGGTACTCCATGGGATGGGGTACTCTGATGGTCTGGGGTCTCCATGGGATGGGGTACTCTGATGGTCTGGGGTCTCCGTGGAATGTGGTACTCTGATGGTCTGGGGTCTCCATGGGATGGGGTATTCTGATAGTCTGGGGTCTCCATGGGATGGGGTACTCTGATGGTCTGGGGTCTCCATGGGATGGGGTACTCTGATGGTCTGGGGTCTCCGTGGGATGGGGTACTCTGATGGTCCAGGGACTCCATGGGATGGGGTACTCTGATGGTCCAGGGACTCCATGGGATGGGGTACTCTGATGGTCTGGGATACTCTGATGGTCTGGGATACTCTGATGGGATGGGGTCTTCATGGGATGGGGTACTCTGATGGGATGGGGTACTGATGAAATGGGGTACTGATGGTCTGGGGACTTCATGGGATGGGGTATGATGGTCTGGGGACTCCATGGGCTGGGGTACTCTGATGGTCTGGGGTCTCCATGGGATGGGGTATTCTGATGGTCTGGGGTCTCCATGGGATGGGGTACTCTGATGGTCTGGGGTCTCCGTGGAATGGGGTACTCATGGTCTGGGGTCTCCGTGGGATGGGGTACTCTGATGGGATGGGGTACTGTGATGGTCTGGGTACTCTGATGGTCTGGGATACTCTGATGGGATGGGGTACTGATGGTCTGTGGACTTCATGGGATGGGGTACTCTGATGGTCTGGGGTCTCCATGGGATGGGGTACTCTGATGGTCTGGGGTCTCCATGGGATGGGGTACTCTGATGGTCTGGGGTCTCCATGGGATGGGGTACTCTGATGGTCTGGGGTCTCCATGGTCTGGGTACTCTGATGGTCTGGGATACTCTGATGGGATGGGGTCTTCATGGGATGGGGTACTCTGATGGGATGGGGTCTTCATGGGATTGGGTACTGAAGGAATGGGGTACTGATGGTCTGGGGTCTTCATGGGATGGGGTACTCTGATGGTCCAGGGACTCCATGGGATGGGGTACTCTGATGGTCTGGGGTCTCCATGGGATGGAGTACTCTGATGGTCCAGGGACTCCATGGGATGGGGTACTCTGATGGTCTGGGGTCTCCGTGGGATGGGGTACTCTGATTGTCTGGTGTCTTTATGGGATGGGGTACTCTGATGGGATGGGGTCTCCATGGGATGGGGTACTCTGATGGTCTGGGG